>NW_017299070.1:38888-39903 GCF_001594075.2 Trachymyrmex cornetzi
GGGGCGCCGATCTGAACCCGTGGATACCGTGGCCGATGACTCCGTTATCTGTAGGAGGGTCGGTAGGCTGCAGCAGCAGTTCGCATTGAGGATTATACGCGCCTATTGTACGGTCTCGTACGAGGCGGCGATCCTCTCGGGGATGGTGCCGTTCGACCTCGTTGCAAACTGTCTGCAACGCTCTTATTTGAGGAGACGCGACATTCTTGTGCGCGATGGCGTGGTAGCCCCGCGTGCGCTCGAGGCCATTCGTGAGATGGAAATGGGGTTGTTCATTCGTAGATAGCGCGATCGCCTTGCCGGCCTGTCTCCGGATGCGCCCGGGGGGGCGGTGCGCGACGCGATGGCGGGCGACTATCTAGAGACCTGGGTGAGGGGGGGGGGGGCATGGCGCCCTCACGTATCGAATTACACAGATTCTGACGGGGCACGGGGTATTTGAGTCGCATCTATACGAGATCAATCGACGGGAATCCCGCGTGTGCCTGTATTGTAGAGCCGCGGTACCCACATCCTCTTTCTCTGACCTGCGTGGGCTCGGGAGAGGGAGGGTGTGCTAGGGCCGGTGGGTATCGACCGAACATATCGCGCGGTGGTAAGGGCAGCTATGCGCTCTCCCCAAGCCTGGGACACTTTCGCAGGTTTCTGCGAAGCGATGATGCTGAGGAAAGAAGACGAGCGTACTCGCGAGCGAGGGCTGGTTCCCCGCAGGGTCGCGCCGGTCCCCCTCCTCCGTCAGAGGAGGATAACTCGGATGACCTGAATGGGGGCCCGTGACTCCCGCGTGAATCACCCTAGGGCCAACTTGCCCGCATTCCGCACACGATGTAATTCTGTGTAAATAGCGTGTTTTGTTAGTAAGTTAGCGTAATCTTAAGTTAAGGACTACATATATATTCGTATATATTCGTATATTCAAGACCGTTTTACCCGTATTTTCTAGGCAATAGCGAACCGGTGGGTTCGTAGATCGAAGTAATGCTGAACAGCGAGTTCCGGGGGGGGGGGGGGGTTT
>NW_017299070.1:39953-49960 GCF_001594075.2 Trachymyrmex cornetzi
GATCACGGTCGGGCTGAATCCGGCACGCCTACGATACGGGTCGTGAGTGTTTTCCCCCTGCCAGGTTGTCGCCCCTCGAGGTGACCCCTGGCGAGGGGTTATGAAGATTTTTTTCCTCCCTCGCAAAAAAAGGGACATTGACCTCGACATATGTTGTCAAGGTTATGATCCGAGTGACCTCCAACAGATTTTAGGCGATCGTCCTTCGTTAAAAAGTTATTACAAAAAAAAGTTTGAAGAATGGTCTCTCTTGTCTACTACAGGAACAGAAATTTCCTGCTTTAAATACTCAGCGTTATTTGAATGCTTGGCGTAAATCCGGAATCTACCTTCTGTCGACTACATACATTTGATATTAGGGCCTAAACAGCGAAGGTCTAATATTAATTATTTTCTGGTGTACTTTTATAATTACTTACTTATGTCACTCTTTATAATCAACCGCTATTTATATGTACATTAGTTTAGAACTTTGAAAATTACTAGAAGGTGGTCGAAACGTTAGTTTTAGGTAGATATATATTTTAATCTTGTTTGATTTTTATGTTTAATGTCAACTGTATTACATTTACATTAAATTTTGTTTGATTTGGCTCGTAGCTATTCTTATTGTTATTTCTTTTATTTAAATCTGTTGAGCCATTCTTTATTATGTATATTTGTATATTTTATAACTTTTCACACGAAGCGAGGTCCATCCCACTTCCCTCCTTGCCAAGGGACGCACGACTTCCACGCAAATCAACTTTCAACCTCATCTCCCTCCGTGCCGAAGAGCGCACGACTTCCATGCGAAGCGACTCTCACGCTAATTCCTCCTTTGCTTAGGGGCGCACGACTTCCACACGAAGCGACTCCCACCCCACCTTTCCACGAAACAATTTATAAAGTTGAGGTTACATCGGATTTATTGGAAGGACGTGGGGTGAAAGTTGCTTCGCGTGGAAGTCGTAAAATATACACTACTCAATAAAAAATAGGGAACACTTTAGAACACGCTCAAAATTGTGCAATATTAAGAACACCACAACTCGGCGAAAAATTATTGCACACACAAAATCAAAAAAGCATTTGAAAGCTTGAAATCTCTATTTTCGAAATCGGTAATTTATATTTCATCTGACTGATTTTTTATGGAGATATACGGACACAAATGGATACCCGTCATATATAAAAAATTTTTTACAAACTTTACGAAGATCTATGGCGTGAAGTAAAATTTACACAAAAATGCGGTTTACGACAGTCGAAAGAGTGAACTTTACCTTCAATTTCCTTTTTTATTGATTGTTGTACGATTTTTTTCCACCGAGTTATTGAACGTTAAAGTAGAAGTGATTACTTTTGCTTCATCGTTCAATAATTCGGTGAAAAAAATCGTACAATGTTTAATAAAAAAATTAATTAAAGGTAAAGATTCACTCTTTCGACTGTTGTAAACCGCATTTTTGTGTGAATTTTACTTCACGCCATAGACCTTTATAAAATTTGTACAAAATTCAGATTTGAAAGGTATCCATTTGCGTCCGTACAGTTCCGTAAAAGATCAGTCGGATTGAAATATCTATTACCGATTTCAAAAATAAAGAGTGCAATTTTTTAAATGCTTTTTTAAAAATCTCATTACAATTATCTTTGACGAAGTTATTCTATCTTGAAGCTAAAGGATCATTTGGAATTAGCGTTAAAAAGGCCAATATCAAGGTTTACATATCTCTGCGAAAAATGATTACGAAATGTTCAAAATAACCGTTTTAAAGCTTAAAGTCATAACTTTCAAATGCTTTAAATCATGTTTCTATGTAAAAACTTTATTACAAACGATGCTAATTTGAAGTCGATCTTTTAAAATTTAAAAATAAACTTCAACTTTGTTGACGTACACGGAATAAAAAATATTCTCAGTTGTGTATCCTGAAGAAAAGGACAATATTTTGCTTTCTAAAATGACGTATCTTTGACATTCTATAAAATAGATTTTTCTTGAAAAATTTAATACGCATATCTAAAACTAAAAAACACTTTGGTGTAAAACATATCTCTTACATTATTATATAATGTTTTTTTGAGGGATTTTTTCTTACCATTTCTTGAAAAATAATGTTTACTGTCTGCATTAGCGTTATTAAATGAAGATTTTTTATTCCGTGCACGTCATCAAAGTTAAAGTTTACTTTATAATTTCAAAAAATCGACTTCAACTTAGCATCGTTTGTAATGAAAATTTTTACATAGAAACGTGATTTGAAGCATTCGAAAGTTATTGCTTTAAGCTTTAAAACGATTATTTCAAATGTTTCGTAATCATTTTTCGCAGAGATACGTAAATCTTGATTTTGGCCTTTTTAACGCTAATTCTAAATTATAATTTAACTTCAAGATAGAATAACTTCGTCAAAAGTGATCGTAATGAGATTTCTAAAAAAGCATTTTAAAGATTGAATTCTTTACTTTCGAAATCGGTAATAGATATTTCAATCCGACTGATCTTTTACGGAGCTATATGGACGCAAATGGATACCTATCAAATGTGAAAATTTTGTACAAACTTTATAAAAGTCTATGGTGTGAAGTAAAAATCACACAAAAGTGCGGTTTACGGCAGTCGAAAGAGTGAATCTTTACCTTTAATTTGCTTTTTTATTGAGTGCTGTACGATTTTTTTTCACCAAGTTGTTGAACGTTGGAGAAGAAATAACCACTTTTGTTTCAATGTTTAATAACTCGGTGAAAAAAATCGTACAGCACTCAATAAAAAAGCAAATTGAAGGTAAGGATTCACTCTTTCGACTGCCGTAAATCGCATTTTTGTATAAATTTTACTTCACGCCATAGATCTTCATAAAGTTTGTAAAAAATTCTTAGATTTGACGGATATCCATTTATATTCGTATATCTCCATAAAGAATTAGACAGATTGAAATATCAATTATCGATTTCGAAAATATAGATATCAAGCTTTCAAGTGCTATTTTAATTTTTTGTCTGTGATCATTTTTTACCTAATTACGATGTTCTGAATATTGCGCAATTTTGAGCGTGCTTTAAAGTGTTCCCTATTTTTGTTGAGTAGTATATTTTAAAGCAGGAAATTTTTGTTTCATATAATAGAAAAGAAGACACCATTTTTCAAACTTTGAATCTGAATATCTCAGAAATTATAAGAGACCGCTACCTAGTTGTTAAGGCAAAGTTACTCAGAATCATGACCTTGTCAACATTTGTCAAGGTCAAGGTCATCGGCGCGGTGTCCCTTAAATGCATAATTACCAACTATTCTATATCCTTCCTATTGAGACGAAGGGGAGGACCTCGTTTCGCGTGCAAAGTTTTGCGCTCCTCGGCAGGGTGGGAGGTGGGATGAAACTCGTTTCTCGTGAAAAGTCGTACGCCCCTAAACAGGGGAGACGGACCTCCTTACGAGTGGAAAGCCATTACGTAAGCAAGGAAGAATATAGAATAGTTTATAATATATAACAGAAATAGATTATTACTTTTTCAAACTTCTTTGGTAATAACTTTTTAATGAATAATGATTGAGAATTAAAACCTGTTGAAGGACACTCAAGGTAATGGTCTTGACAACATATGTCAAGGTCGAGGTCATCGGAGGATAGTCCATATTTCTGCTTAGTTAATATACTTTTATATGCTCCGATAAAATATGAAATATAAAATACACTACTGTAATTGTATTGCAGCAGTGTATTTTTTATTTCATATTTTATTCGTACATTACGACCACAGTTGCATGCTTTTTTTTTATCATTTAACCAACGTAGTGCGAACATAATCACAGACATTTTCTTACATTTTATTACAACATAAAGTGCAAACATAATCACAGACTTTCTTATTATTAAAATAAATACTCTTTAATCATATTTCTTTCCGCATAACTTAATATTGAACTATACAGCACATTATGCAAAAAAAAAACAAAAAACAATACGTTATAACATTTTCAATACAGGCGTGGACAGTCTGCGTGGGTGTCACTATATAGTTAATGAATACGCGAGAAAAAAACCGAAAATTTTTCTCATCAGCTGAAGAACCGGAGATTTTTCCTCAAAACTGGAGTTCCAGTCGAAAACTGGAAACATGGCAACTGTGCTGGTGATACTTATTGTAGAATTTTACATTATAAGTTGAAATTATAACCTTATTTTGTAGTTATATTCTCTTTTAAGTTGAGACACTGGAGTATAAGACAGCAATTTAAAAATCGTTATAATTATAAAATAAATAGTAAGTTTGTTCTCATAAAGTTCCATTTACATTGACCGTACAGTTTACAAGAAATTTATATTCTTAAATGAAATGCTAGAATATATGTCAAATGGACGATGCGTGTACATCAAATGAGCATTTTACAACTTTGATTTTATCATTTCGAAAATATTTAGTAACATATAAAATTAACAATAATTAAGTATAATGACATAAGATATATTGATAGTAATCATTTTATTCCATTATTTTAATCGTTTTACGTATTATTATTAATAAACTGTCTGTTGACTAGGAAGTAACGCCAGAACCTCCTTAATGATAGGATAACTCCGGTGTATACGTTGCACCTATTAAAAACTTAATTTAATAAGTATTGCTTACTATGTTTATAGTAAACAAACTATACCAGTAAAAACTTTGTACTGTCTACTACTATGAAAAAAATATTAGAAATTATATCAGTAAAAACTTTGTACTGTCTACTACTATGAAAAAAATATTAGAAATTATATCAGATATTATATCCGAAATATTTATTTTTCATATTAAAAAATAAACGTTTTGAAACCCTTGCATTTTTGCCACGTATCCCATAGGGGTGGGATATATGGCTACTCATAGGGGGAGGGGGGGATATGTACGGCTCATTAAAAATTTACAAATAATGCATATAAATAAGACGTATAATGACATAATAATTTATAAAATATGTTTATAAAGTTTTATTAAGGAATAAGAATGGTAAATATGTACATGAAATAATAAATAATAATTATGATCTTCCTACATATATTACAAATATTATGACATGAGGTACGTATTTCATATATTACGTTTATTGCATTTAGTACACTGAATTCAATCTGCGCACTTCGTATGCTTTGGGCATAAATCGCGCTCGCTAAAAATGCCGTATATCCCAAACATGTGGGATATACAAGACAACAAACTAAACAAAGAATACGAAAGCAAAGCTCTTGTATTTTGCTATACAACATGCTTTACTATTCCACTACACGTATGTATTACGAAATAACGACTAAGTCTTTACATTAATCATTTTATATAGATTATATTTATGATGACGTTACTTATTACAGTGACAAATCGATTCAACTCACAATAAATTCATTAATATTAACAGTAAGAAGCTGAAATCATAACATAATACTAGTATAACATAAAGACATGTAACATAGTAGTTACGGGAAAATTACCCCTACTCCTTCTATTTTTTCTGACTTCTGCGGCGTAAATCCCAGCGCGGCGTATTTGCCGGAGTTACCCAAACTTTTTAATGTAATAAGGAAATGATAACGATTTAATTCTATTTAAAAAAATCTGTCTTTTTGAATATGCGATGATGGAATGTTGGCTAAACGCCGACCTTGTTTTTTCAGTCTTCGCAAGACTGTGCAGCTATGTATAATTGTCGATATGCAATCTGCTTGCTAACGACGTCGACGTGTATCGAGACCCGTACGTAATTAATCTTCGAACACTGGTCGGGCGGAGAGGAATCAAAGGATAGCGAATTCGCTTGTATTGTGAAACTTGTTTATTGAATTGCTACGTCGCGCTGAATAAATGCAAAGGGATGTTTAAATTCGTGGAAGTGAATTAAGAGTATCGAGTAACCCGCGAAAGTTTCTGAATTTCAAGAAATTAACAAAGTTTGAAGCACTAGTATGATGTGCGCACGAAACAGAACGTTCCGAAAGAGGTTTGGCGTATGCAGACCAGGCGGATCAACGCCTCGCGCGAGAAACAAATCCGCTCCTTCGGCTAAATAAAATTCCCCTATTACTACGTTGTGTTAGTATATCGGCGCTCAGCTTTGCCGAAACTGCACTGAGAAAAAAGATATAGTATTAGTAACAAAAAAAGAGAATTATTCACAAATGGCCGATTATTATTGGATTACTTTGTTAAAATTACAAAATACAATATTTTTTTGTAAGATGAACAAAATTTTTTTATTTAACAGTACAAATTTATTTGGTTACTCACGTTTTGTACACATCAATGTAAAATTTGGTTGCCATTACAAAATAAGTATTCTTTTAGTAATTTCAACAAAATAATCCACTATAGTGGAGCAAGGAGTGTTTCGCGGAGCTATCAGAGATGGCGTGTCGTCTCGTAAGAGAAATTCAACGTCTACCTCTATAAAGCCGAGACGATTAGAGACTAAACTTGTGGACTTCTCGATTCTCACCACACCATGATCAATCATGGTAATTATTTTTTCAGAGCGATTAGTAATCTCAATTGCTCTAAATCTATATGTATTTTTGCTAAGCTAAGGAAATTTAAAAACGTCAAACATAATCACTCTGTAGAAAGTGAGAGATACTTATATATTATTCATTTTGTTCCGGTAACAAAATGTTCTATTTCTAATTACAAAAGATCTATAAACATCATACAAAACAGTTTTGTATCATTAAATGATCAGTTTAGTTAATAAATTCAACAAATTAATATTGTCGTGATAACCAACGGTTTGATTGATCATATATCAACAAATAGTTTTTGTGTCAGTAACAAAACTTTGGTTATTGGTACAAAACATTTCTCTTAGTGTGTCCAACTTAGGTAAACGTAATATTTTTCATGGCGATATCGAACGGCGAACACGTTTGCCGAGTAACGGCATATGTATTCTTGACGGCGAAACGCCATCCGGACATTTTGACTCGGCCACGACCGCGGCCGCGCGCGAGAGCGAAAAACGGCGAAGCGAAGGAAAACGAACTTGAAATCAGATTCCCCAGTGACGTGTATGTACATACATATTATTTTACGCCGGTGTCATTCATGTTAGAAATTCGCTTTGAAAAACACTTGCCATTCAGCAATCTGACGGAAGAGAAAGGAGAGGGGCTAGAAAATTGGACAAATTCCATTGAGCACGAACGAGCGTGTCCGAAAGATCGGTTCTCCGCAATACGCTTAAGTTTCACTCATAATTTATGCTTAGAATGTCAATGAGCTTCAATCTAAACAATATCGATGAAAGGAATTTTCACGACTGTAAGTGTTTCAAAAAGAAACATCGCATTTATCTTCCGTTACCTAGCTAACATATACAAGACTGAAATAATCTTGTAATTTACCTTATTTGTAATTCGTACAGACACTGCAGACACATTGGTACTCAATCGTGTCATATATTTGTAGTAGGGTAAGTGGTCCAACAATGAACCATGTAAATTTCAGAGGCTCGTATCTCTCTCAATTATTGAATTGATGGTCTGAATTTTTGCATACAGTTTATGAATTTAGTTGACTACATACTGTAAATAATAACTTTTAAATTATCCCTGAAGATTAGTCACAATTTCGATTATTTTAAAAAACGGGAAATAGTTCATTGTGTACAAGGGGTGTTACACAATGAACCATGCTATTTTTAATGATAAAACTACATGTTTTATACTGCGAATTGTTGGGATTATATTAGAGTTTTGTTATATTTTAAAATGTTTATTTATAAAATAGATAATTATAAGATGGTGAAAATTCACAAGACCAATCACCGCATTTTTCTTTCGTTTTGAGTGAAAACGCGTCAAATGAGTATATTTTTATTGAAATTTTAGGTGGAGGGAGGGGCCGTATTCTAAATAATTATTACAATGGATTATTATTTTGAAGGTTATCATAAAAAAGGTTATATGGTCTACAATATACCATGTTCATTGTTTACTACGTCAAAATGGTTCATTGTAGACCACCTAACCTTTTCCACGATAATCTCCTAAATAATGTGATAAAATAATGTAACAGAAAAAGTTGCTTACAGAATAATAAAGTCAAATGTGCACTCAAAACTATTGCATAATGAAAAAAATGATAGGTATAACAACAAAAACATAAAAAATACGTAAAACTTACGAAAACAATTTACTTTGTAAAATTCTTAAAATGTGACATTACATGGCCGTCCATGGCGCGATCTGCTAAATCGACTGGGGAGCCGAGGAGAGGTTCAAATGCGAGTTGCTGCATGATATAGCAGCACAATCTGATAACGTCGCATTTACGAAATATCGCAATGGTTCATAGTGTACTACTGGTTCACTATTGGACCAAGGTCCGTGGATTGGCGTTGGAGGGGAGAAGGTCGTTGCATGGCCGCCATTTTCGAGACAGCGAGTCAGTGTTAGTGTACGTAGGTGCTACAGCTATTAATTGTGTGAGTGAGCGAGTGTGCAGTAAAAGTATGTACAATGCCAGGTTGTTGTGCAAAAAATTGCAAAAATAGAAGCAAACATGGTTTTCGAATGTTTTTGTTTCTTCGGGATGAGAAACGAAGACATTTGTGGGCTGAGAAATGTGGTAAAAATCCAACACAGAATTCTGGGTTATGTGAGGTATGTAAATATGTTATCGGTTTTTTTATTATTATTAGAATATATTAAGTAGAATATATTTAAACATTTAAAAAATGCTTTCTCTTCTATAGTATCATTTTGATGATTTGCAATTCGATAATCGACGAGAGGATGGATGGCGGAAATTGAAACTCAATGCAATTCCAACTATTTTTGAAAGCAACGAAATTAATTCTGATATATTAAATGATCAATCTTTAATTGGTAATAATTCCAAAATAATTCAATTATTTTCTTGTATTATCGTAAATATAATTTATAAACAGATATGCATATACAGGGTTGTCCGTTTTAATCTATCGATGCGAATATCTCAGAAAGTACGCATCTGATTGAAAAGTTGTAAAGGGAAAATTTGTTTATTTAGATGGGGGACATCTAATGACACCGAACTCGGCCCCCCACCCCCACCCCCGGGGGTGGGGCGGGGGTCAAAATTGAAATTTTAAATGGGTCGAAAAATATGGAAGTTTTGTTTCGATTACAGCGCCATCTGTCACGCATCGAAAAAAATGTTTGAGACAAAACATTCATATTTTTCGACGCAGAATCAGAATCTGTAATAAAAAATCGGGGTATCCATTTAAAATTTCAATTTTGACCCCCGCCCCACCCCCGGGGGTGGGGGTGGGGAGCCGAGTTCGGTGTCATTGGATGTCCCCCATCTAAACAAACAAATTTTCCCTTTACAACTTTTCAATCAGATGCGTACTTTCCGAGATATTCGCATCGATAGATTAAAACGGACCACCATGTATATATATAATTTTACACAATTTTTACTGTTTGTACGACATAATATTCAACCAGAAAATTGTGCTAATTTATCTAATTATGATTTATCATGTAATGACAATTTTGGATATAATAAAAACGTTACTAATGAGAATTTACCAAGTGAACAACAGACTCTATCAGTCCCAATTGCCGTACATGCAAGTGTTCAAACGGATAATGAGATAAGTGGACAGAATTTACAAACAATGTTCATGACAAATGAAGAAGGAACTATTCGACAAACCAATCAAATCAAGTATTTGCTCAAACAATTAAAGGAAGAACGAGTAAAAGCTAGTACTTTCAAATCCAAATATGAAAATGAAAAAGTATTGCGATTTAAGACAACAAAAATTATGAAAAAGTAGAAGAAAAGATACACAATATTGTCTGAAAAAGTAGAAAAATCACCAATTTTCAAAGAATTTAAATCAGGACTTTCCAAGCGAGAGACTAACTGGACTCCGCAATGTTTAAGATTGGCCACACAGATAAGATATGCTGGTAAGTTCCATAATTTTTAAACTATTGTTCATTTTTATATAAAAATTAATATACTAATCTCAATACTTACTCTTTACAGTTGGATGGAAG
>NW_017299070.1:51024-54292 GCF_001594075.2 Trachymyrmex cornetzi
TGTGTGTGTGTGTGTTCGCGCGCGCGCGCGCGCCCGTGTGTGTGTGTGTGTGTAAGATGATGAGATGAGCATTTACGTGTATGAGGGTGTTACGTCCGAAGTGGCGTGTTTGTCGTGATTATTGTGTTTCGAGACGCGGCATAAATCTCGTGGAACGCGGGCGCGGAGCGGGGCGCGCGAGGCGAAGCCTTAGCTTCTACAGAAATGATGTTTTCCTAACAGTATTGGGGCAGGCTGCTGTCACCAGTGCCTTTCGCATCGGCACGAAATCTTAATGTTATTCTGAGTTTCGCGAGGAGGCTTTTATCTTGTACTGGCTCCTTCGAGGTCCTTCGTAGAGAACAATTTGGAGAATCAGAGGAGTTTTCAGATATTATTAGCGCCCCAGCGTGCAGTGAGCACGTGTAACATGGAGATAATAATCTCTCGAGAGAGCAGCTATATGTATATCATCATACGCTCGCTCTATCTACTTTCTCCGTCTCAGGGAAGGATCTGGAAGGGGAAAAGCGAAGAGTACTGATTTAAGGTTCTATTATTTTAATATTATATTTACACGTGCTGATGTCGACTATAGTCGGCTTTAAGCTTGTCATGATTTTAGGACGCGTGGGTATGCGCGTGGGCGCGACGTAGGGGGGAGAATGGTGCGGCTGAGGTTCCCGGCCCCTCTTTGGTTCCTCCGCGCGAGGAGGGGTTGGCGGCCGAGTCTCGTCTTGTTCGCCCGTAGGAGGAGGCGATGCGGTCGGAGGGTGTCCCCTTGCTCTGGGATGCTTCTACGACAAGAGTCCGTCGGAGGGCCCGGAGGTGTACCCTACAACCGCCTCTTTTTCCTCGTGCCCGCTTCTGCTTGTTCATCTATCGTTTTTTAGATGAAAAAGAGGGAAGCGAGGTATTTAATGTTTACAATCGACATAGTGAACTAATAGTGTACTAACAACAGAAGGGGAGGGGGTTGTGGAGGTCTCGACGCCGATGAAGGCGCTCGTTGAGCTCCACGGGGAAGGTGCCTCGTCGACGCGCTTGGGTAAGCCGCATTTGGAGTCACGGATTAGGATGGCCTTAACGACGCCTGGGGAGGCGCACGGTTAAGGCCGGAATTTTGGGGTTATAAAGGAAGTCGCTTGCACTCAATCTAAGCGCGGTATTCCTACCTTAGCTTGCTTGGAAAGGAAGTGAATAGAAACCGAGTCCATGAACGTGCTCGTTTATATATAGTTAATATCGTGGCCCTTCACGGTAAGGGGATGTTCACGTCCTCGTGTTATTGCAAAATCTCTATTGTGTGCCGATTATATTATTAGCGATTTATTCTAATGATGATTAGGTTTTAGTTAGTTTGTGTGCCTTTGATTTCGCCGCGGGGGTCGCGAGGTTCGTACTGGCGCGCTCAGTCGTCGCGTCCTGCAGCCCGTTGCGGCAGAACTTGCATCTGTTCCTTGTGTGTTTTTTCATCATAAACTTTCGTATTGTTCTGGATCTTTTCGTGCTTTGTGCTTGTGGAATTTGAGTGTTTGTTTAAGGCTTTTCCTAAGTTACGTGCGCTTCGATTTTATTCGTGATAATTTCTCTCGCATTCAGGGGCCTTTTGTGACCAGTGAGCGTATTCATGGTTACGCGATGCATTGCGTTGGTGTTATTCATTTTTATTAATTTTTCGTGGTTCTGCGGGTTCTCCCTGCAGCTGCGTCAAGGTCGGTTGTTATCTTTAATTATTCCTTATCCCGTAGTATCGATGGTTATTTGTTAAAATGCATTCTTGTATTGGTTTTAGTATTTATACTTTGACGCAGGCGCAGTATTCGCGGCGTTCGAACGCGACGGTTTCGGTGGCTTGGCCTATAGCTGTACGCGCTTGTAGTCGGCACGTATTACATTGGTTCGCTATATTCCGTGCTCGCGCTCGCTTGGTAAACGGACGGGGCGCTATATTGTAGGCGCACCGGACGTTACAGAGGATGTATTTAATATTGTGTGTTTCCTCCTCTCTGATTGATGACCACTTGTAATCGTTGTCGCATGTTTACACATCTCTGGATGAAGACTACTGGAATTTCGTTCCAAATCTGCCTAAGCGTTTCTCGCAGCTCATACAAATTTCGTGGCTGTTCTTCGCGGCGTCTTAAATCGTCGTTCCATCTCGTCCCAAATGTGTTCAATCGGATTCAAATCCGGGCTATTAGCAGGATGATGGAGCAATGTGATGCCATGTCGCTCAAAAAACCGCTGCGTTACATTTGCCGTATGGGGCCGAGCATTGTCCTGCATGAATATAAAATTTCGACGTAACAGATGCTGCAGAGGCAAAACTTGAGGCCGGAGAACATTATTCACGTAGCGAATAGCCGTCATTGCTGGAGGTGGCAAAATTACTAATTCAGTTCGTCTCGTCATCGAAATGCATCCCCATACCATCACTGAACCGCCGTTATGAGCTTTTATTCGCATAACGCAGCGTCGATCATAACGCTCCTCTTGTCGGCGCCAAGTGCGTATGCGAGCATCATTGCCGTAAAGGCAGAAACACGACTCGTCCGAAAAATAAACGTTTCTCCATTGCCTCGCGGTCCAATTTATGTGATTTTGTGCAAATTGAAGACGAGCCTGACGATGTGCACGTGTAAGTCTTGGCACCTGTCCACGAGAGCGAGAACGAAGACCCACCTCTCTTAAGCGACGACGAATCGTTTGTTCGCTGACATGATGTAAAGTAGGAACTTCACGTCGAACATACCTTGCAGTAATCGTTCGTCTTCTCAAAACGTGGCGAACAATTTCTCGATCTTGTCAAACTGTTGTTATACGATGACGGCCATTTCCTTGACGTCTCGTGTATTGTACTGTCTTTTGATATCGTAACCACGCTCTATTTATTACAGATACGGATACACCGACACGTTGCGCTACATAACGCATACTGTACCCTTCTTCCAGAAGTGCGATTATGCGGGCAACTTTGAATGCTGGCAAGTGTCTGCGCAGCATTTAAAAAATTTGTGATATGCGACTATCTTTGTTACAAAGAGCGAACTTCTCAATAGCCTCAATCGAGAAAAGAGAAGACTTGAAGTTCGCGCTAAGCGAGTTTGAAAATATGCGTCTATAAGCGAGAGTTTAGCATTAGCGCCAACTTCAAGGCTTCTTCTTTCGCGCTAACCCAAAACTCTCGTGGTGCACATTGGATTACGCTAATGTCGGCGGTAACCACTATTTTTCAGAAAATGGCAAGAGCACTTCGAAAATTCTGATCAAAAAAGACATCACATAA
>NW_017299070.1:55104-59400 GCF_001594075.2 Trachymyrmex cornetzi
CAAATCTAACCTATGGTCTAAAACGAGAATAACCTACTATTGAGTTGACATTACATATTAATCATCTGTTCTATGGCCGCCGCCATTTTCGTTCCACATCGTGAAGTGGATGCAACGACCTTCTCCCCTCCAACGCCAATCCACGGACCTTGTATTGGACTACCTACCCTACATATATTGAATAAAATGAATGATTTTTATCGTGATAATTGCAACTTGTAAGTTTTCGATTTTGTGATTTATAGGGAAGTTACTACGTACGTGAATATCATATGTTCTGGGAGAAATCACATACATATATGTACTATGGCATATTGATTGAAATGTGAATTCAGCAAAAAACGCGCGCGAGTTCGAAGGCACAACGATTGGAGAATTGAAGACCTTGACTACTGGAGTGCGCTTTAAGCGCACTCACAATGCACACTTCAACCGAATATCAGATCTATTTACATCTGAGTCACTGAATATGTTAAAAATTGTCATTATTTCAATTTTAAGTTCTCGAGTATGTATAGAGAACTCTCCAATACGCTCTCTGTCTCGAATAATCTTTCCCACATCTTTACTCGATATTACATTCAATTTAAACGTATATTACAATTATTACGAAGGAGATTTTATCTTGAAAGGAGCGAGAAGAGGGTGAGGAAGACGGGGAGACGGGGGAGAGGGGGAGGGAGAGGGAGGAAAGGGAGGAAGAGAGGGGAGGGGAAAGGGAGAGAGGAGGGATAGATAGATAGATAGAAGCTTTATTAATATCCTAGAGCATGCCCTCTAAAGATACAACTTATGAGTACTATACATATCAGGCAATTCTGAAAACAAATGCGCAAATACATTCGTAGAGATAAAAAAAACATAAAAATAAAAAACTAAAAGGTAGAACTGAAGAGATATACAAAGATAAAAGAATAAAAATAAGATGATTACACAGAAATGAAAGTATTAAGAAATATGATACAAGAATTATATGCAATAAAAAAGAGAGACGCGATAACAAGAATTAGAATAGATTCGTAGATATAATGATTAAGAGCTTAAGAGGTGAAACTGAAAAGATATACAAGAATAAAAGAATATAAATGAGATAATTACACTGAAATGGAAGCGCAAAGGACTATAATACAAGAATATATACAGTAAAAATGAGATAAGTTAATTACGCAATTATTAATACACAGAGTTATTATACATAGGTATGTACAAGAGTAAAAAAATCGAGTTGAGTCGATTAAAGTCGATGCTGCTGACACTCCCCCAAATGGCCGGAGGCAGTAGAACTGAAAAACGATTTGATGTATTTAATGGTTTAGAAACTAAAATCCGATACAATGAAACTTTCCCGTCGATATCCTGCCATTCGCTAGGGTCTGTACAGAAAATCAGAAAGTAAACAGCCCGCCTAGCTAAGACTCCCCCAGCGCCGCGGATGCTAGAAGATATTCAAAAAGCCTGCTCCTGAATTCTCCCGACGACTGAGACTCCTGATGGAGGTAGGCAAGGAGTTCCACATATAGGTTGCCACATAGGTAAAAGAGCCCTGATATTTCGATGTACGACAAATAGGAACTGCCAAGTCGTTGGGAGAAACACGAGTGTGCTCACGAGCACTAATATTGGCGGAGATTACAGGCAATGTAAGACGGTACACCTGACCGGATGACAGAGTGCAAGAACGAACAAGTAAGATATGTTCTTCTAACATCGGCGGGAAGCCAACTCAGCGTATGATAATAGAGCGATACATGGTCGTCGCGGCGCAGATTAAAGATGAAGCGTATGCAGGCATTCATAAGCCGCCTCAGCCTGAGCCTCTGCTCCCCAGTAAAATCTGTAAAAATCGCACTACAGTAATCGAATATCGGAAAAATCAGTGAGGTGACGAGTTGAATTCGCAGCGAGGTACTGAGGCTATTCCTATAGTGCTTGAGTCGCCAAAGGACCCCGTTAACACGATTGGAGACATGTCTAATGTGATCCGTCCAGCTCAAAGTGCTGGCAATCCGGACACCAAGGTTGGTCACCTGTGTGGTAACTTCAATCGGTACTCTGTCTACTCTGAGTCTGATGTTGCTACAAGAGTCAATTTTATTTAAGTACCTTGCAGTGCCCATAAGAATAGCCTGAGTTTTGCCGGGATTAAGTTTAAGCCCATTGTTAGAGGTCCACATCTCAATAGATGCTATATCGGCAGCCACCTTATTCAGAGAAGCCTCGAAATCGTGAGGAGGGAAATGAAAGTATATCTGGAGATCATCAGCATAGAGAATGTGATTACAATTCCTTATAGAGAATTGAAGGTCGTTAACGAATAAGGCGAAAAGCAGAGGTCCAAGGACGGAGCCCTGCGGTACTCCCGCCCTAACAGAAGACCATGACGAGAAGGTGTGATCCTGTCCCCTAACTCGCTGGAATCTGCCAAGTAGATACGACTCGATCCAGCAGGAGGCGGAATGAGAAATTAAAAAGGATGACAGTTTCCTGAGAAATAATGCGTGACTGACTGAATCGAAAGCTTTAGTGAAATTGAAGAGGACTAGCAACGTGATCATCCTCTTATCGATTGCTTGTCTGACGTTGTCCATGACTTTAACTAGTGCAGTCTGTGTGCTATTACCTCTCCGGAAATCAGTTTGAAAAGGATCGAGGAGTTGAGACTGTTCAAGGTAGGAGGAAAGCTGATCAAAAATAAGGCGCTGAAGGACTTTGGAAAGAAAGCACAATATGGAGATTGGACGATAACCTACAGGGGACTAAGGATTTTTTAATTTGGGGAGAGGAATAACATTGAGTATTTCTAGGCGGAGGGGAAGGTTGAGGAATTATAAGAGAAAAATTAAAAAGGTCAAGGATAATTGGAAAAAGGGCAGATAAACTGTCTATGATGAGATGGCAGTTAAGGCCGTCAGGCCCAGAGGGAGAGAGGGAGGAAGGGAGGGAGAGACAGGGAGGAAGAGAGAGAGGGAGAAAGAGGGGGGAGGAGGAGGGGGAGAAAGGGAGGGAGAGGAGGGGGGGAAGGGGGGAGATAGAGATATTTACCTACACAGTTGAAATATTCTTAATTTGAATTTTCGCTTTAATTTGACGTAAGATGAATATGTTAGAACGTAACACAAACATTACATAAAAAAATTAACACGAACAATTTAATACTTTACATATACACAAAAATAATAAATAATATTAAGACTCTCGAATATTAAACAATATAACAAACAAAAAATATAGTAGACTAATGAGAGTCAGCGACGAAAAACAGCACTAATATTATAGTGATCAATCAATACTCAAAGAATGGATTGATGTCTTCTTTATTTGAACGTTTCGACTCTCTTTCGACTCCTCCTCAGCAAGAATGATACAATTCCAATTAGCTCACATATCCGCAATGCTTAAGTCACTCGCAAATTGACAAAAATACAGCATTGATAATCATCCCAGAACATGACAAGAAACGCGAAGCTTTGTTGAACATATTAAATCTTAAATAGTAAGTATATTACAATTAAATAAGTAGAAGAAAGGCCCATATTATGAGAAACCGAATTTATTTTGGATAAATGCTAGAAGTCTATGGGCAAAACTTAAAGAAATAATAGGTCATTTTGAAGGGAATTTAATAAGCTTTAAGATTACGTTATATAAAATTTAATTCAAATTCCATCTTTTTTTTAATTAAAGAAATGTAAAAAGTGAGCAAATCACAAAGTTATAAAATTGTGCTCCTAATATGAGATGCCCCGAGAAATCAATAGTAAAACGCAAAATATATCAGTATTGCAATTAAAAAACTTTATTTCATGTTTCTAAAATGCAAACAAACACAGCCAGCGTGCGCAAAAAATGAGCACGCGATAGATTATACCCAGAACTCGTCTTCAGGTAGAAATCAGGTTGGAATCAAGCATCACAGAAATACCAGGTGTATGCATAAGTCTTTTCCGGTTTAACTAAAAGATGGCGCTAGCGAAAAGTACGCAGCGTATTAATTTGATACATACGCCATTTTGTTCGTCTGACATTTAACTACAAACACACACAAGTTGAGTCCGCCAAAAACTAGCGTCTTTGTTTTATCGTTCAGTGATCATGTCGAGTTTTGTGCCTGAAAAAGAACATTTGCGGCACGCATTGCTTTTTTTATTTAATCAAAAGAAAAAGGCTGTTGAAAGTCATCGTTTGCTGGTAGAAACATATGGTGAACACGCTCCATCGATTAGAACATGTGAGACATGGTTTCGACAATTTAAAAATGGTGATTTTAATGTGAAAGACAGTGAGCGCTCTGGTAGA
>NW_017299070.1:60010-67485 GCF_001594075.2 Trachymyrmex cornetzi
AAAAGAAAAGCAGTTTTTCTGGCATGGTATTCATAAATTACCTGAAAGATGGGCGAAATGTGTAGAAGCCGATGGCCAATATTTTGAATTAAAAAAAAATTAATTTCCCTTGAAAATTACGTGTTTTTTTTTTACCAAAAAACCGGAAAAAACTTATGCATACACCTGGTAGGCACTCGACGTTCATTTCGGTTGTCTTTTTTATTATAGTATAATAACATTTACTCTTTAGCAACGATTTTCACTATAACATGGGTTATTTCATATTAGAAATACCCTAGGTATCTCATATTACGATTTCCACGCCTTATGGTTATATGATCATTAAATCTAACTTCTGTAATTAAATAATTCAACATATCCCGTATTTTTCTATTAGTACGACCTTACTCTATCGCTACATGAAGAATTTATTGCCAAATATTTATTTATTAAATAATAAACAAGATTTAAAGGCTCATTTCAATGAAACTTGAAGATATCCAAATTCTAAAATCTTTTTTTACAATGACTACAGGTATGGTCTAATAATAAATTTTCTACTAAATAGTTTTCAATCCAAGAGCAATAAATTCATGGTGGAACCAATAGATAGTGTTTATTAGTTTAGCAGAAACGCCGCTATCTCATGCTAGGCGCCTATCTCATAATAGGGGGCTTTCCTCTATATTTATTTAATTGTAATACACCTTAAATAAATAATATTTATTTAATTGTAATAATATATCCATTATTTTTAAGATTTAATATGTTCAACAAAACTTCACGTTTCTTATCATGTTCTGGGACGATTATCAACGCTGCATTTTTGTCAATTTGCGAGCGACTTAAGCATTGCGGACATGTGAACTAATTGGAATTGTATTCTTGCTAAGGAGGACTCCAAAGAGAGTCGAAACGTTCAAATAAAGAAGACATCAATCCATTCTTTGAGCATTGATTGATCATTATGATATTTGCGCTGTTTATCGTCGCTGACTCTTATTAGCCTACTATATTTTTTGTTTGTTATATCGTTTACATGTACATTTATTTTTCTTTCATCTTTTAATCTACATTATACAACTACATTATTTTTGTTAATTGTTGACTTACTTATAAACTGTATTATTTCAATACTTACAATTGTTAAATACTAATTTAACACAAAAAATTCAAATAATCCCACCATATTATGTTAAATTAACAAGCGATTATGTTAATAATTCAACATAAAACTTTAACCAGTTTTAACACACATACAAAATATTTTTTACAGAGCTTTAAATTTATACAAGCTTAGTGTAGAGAAAAGATGTTGCTACATTTTTCATCGTTGTTTTATATTTATAAATTAAGAAAATTTTTGTTCTCAAAAGCGAACTTTTTGCATAAAGAAGAATTTACATGTCCGATTTATTGTTTTATATGGATACAATTTCCTTCGTGATTATATGTATCATCGATGACTGCATACATATAAACGAAAATGAAAACTAAAATTTAAGAGGAAAATAAAAATATTTTTTAGATGTTTCGATAACGAACAATATTAGACTGTAGTCAAGCGGACAAATTTATTTCATGTTACGTCAATACGATTAGCTTGATATTCTCTAGATATTTGATAAGAACGTTCAGCTTATACATCGCAGAAGTGCAGCTATTTGTCTCGCGGATTTTATACCAAAATCACTAACACTCCTCTCCCTCCATTTCGGTGCATTCAGCGTGCATAAAAAGCGTTTCCACTCGATCAATCGCCATCGTGCTCGAGTATAGTACCTGGCAAACCGTTTCTACATTTCATACCGATTTATATGTAAGTATGAAAGAACGACAAAACCGACAAGTGTAGCAAGATTACCCTTGATATTAATCACATGGTGATCTAATGTGATTTGCGATCTAATCTAAAATTTTTGTAATACCAGGTATGTAAATATGAAACCGGAATTTACCAATAGATGGCCATAGCTGTCAATGTAGTTGCCGTCAGACCGCGTCATTGACGCCATTTCCTTGTTCTGACATCTGACAAAGATTTTCAACTCACAACAATACAAGTTTCATACAACAGTATAGTTTGTAATAGCGTTGAACATGTCGAATTTTGTGCCTGGAAACTACGATTTGCGGGCAGCATTGATTTTCTGTTACCATTTGAAGAAAACTGCTGCAGAATCGCATCGAATGCTTGTCGAAGCTTACGGTGAGCACGCTCTTGGTAAATCACAGTGCTTTGAGTGGTTTAAAAAATTCAAAAGTGGCGATTTTGACGTGAGAAACGAAGAACGTGAAAACCACCGAAAAAGTTTGAAGACAGCAAATTGCAAGCATTGTTGGATGAGGATGACGCCCAAACTCAACAACAACTCGCGGATCAATTGAACGTGACACGAGAGGCCGTCTCCATACGTTTGAAATCCATGGGAAGGATCCAGAAGATGGGAAAATGGGTTCCACATGAACTGAATGAAAGACAGCAGGAAAACCGAAAAACCACTTGCGAAATACTGCTCGCCAGGTATAAAAGAAAGTCATTTCTCCATCGAATTGTGACTGGCGATGAAAAGTGGATATATTTGAAGAATCCTGAGCGTAAAAGATCATGGGTAACTCCAGATGAACCATCAACATCGACTGCAAGGCCAAATCGCTGTGGACGGAAGACAATGCTCTGTGTTTGGTGGGATGTGAAAGGTGTGATCTATTATGAGCTGCTAAAACCTGGAGAAACCGTTAATACTGAACGCTACCGACAACAAATAATCAATTTGTATCAAGCTTTGCGTGAAAAATGACCGAAATATCAAAAAAGGCAACACAAAGTGATTTTGCTTCATGATAATGCACCATCACACACAGCAAAACTGGTCAAGGAAACGATTGAGACGTTTGGTTGGGAAATACTTTCGCGGCTTATTCACCAGACTTGGGTCCGTCCAATTACTACTTATTTGCATCGATGGGACTCGCACTTGCTCAGCAGCGCTTCTCTTCTTACGAAGATGTACGAAAATGGCTAGATGACTGGTTTGGCTCAAAAGAGCAACAATTTTTTTGACGTGGCATCCACAAATTGTCAGACAGGTGAGAAAAATGTATAGCTAGCGATGGGCAATACTTCGAACGATTAGCGAAAAGTGTATGGGATTAATCGGTAAAATATCCTTTGAAAAAGTTGCGAGCAATTGTTCTGAGCACAAAACGCTAGTCTGTAAACAGAATATTCGTACCGCATCTCCAAATCTAGCGAGGATCGCAGATTTTACATGATCGACTGATCGATTGAATATTTATAACTCTTTTTTTTTATTAAGAAGAACTTTGTCGAGTGACAGATCTATCAGTGAAGCGTTCTACGAGCACGAGTTTCATCGCGCTACTCATCCGGACGTGTATCTCCGGACGTGGAGAAAGTACTGCGTAAAAAGGAAACAGGGTGAACATCAAATCACTGGGATTCGATGGATCGCACAATTTGTGAATACATGAAAACAATGTCATTTGATATACCGTAAAGTGAGGCTAAGCGAGCCACGTGGGGTAAAGCGAGCTGCGTGTGAATATTTATTTACGAACTCTGAATTCTTGTTATTACTTATTCGGATAGAACTAGCACTGCGGCATATTGTAGTGTAAGTGTGATACTTTAATTTTCCCCAGTTTCAAAAAATTTGGCAGGTGGGTAAATATCGACTTAACACGGGCATTTAATAAATGTGATAATTCATTTTTCTCATATTGTTTCAAACAACTCACGTAGATAACATTTATACGATAGTTTCTTGTTATCGATCTATCAGGTATTGTTCACAATCTCATTGACATAATTTTAAGCTATTTAAAGTATTTTTCTCATTTTTATTTTTCGAATTACACAGGTTTTTTTCGAATCATTGAAATTTGAGGGGTAAAGCGAGCCATGGTTCGAAACTACAAACCGGCAACAGGATCGTCCCGCCTTTTTAAATACTCCTCAGAACAGATGGAAAAAGCGATCCATGAAGCCAAGGCGGGTCTACTAAGCATTAACAAAGTTGCTGAAAAATATGATGTTCCTAGAACAACGTTAAGTGCGAAAGTAAGGAACGATAAAGCTGAAAAACATGGTCATCCCTGTGCGTTAACAGAAGATGAAGAAAACGCCATTGTTCAAGGATTAATTCTTTCAAGTTCATGGGGTTTTCCGCTTACTAACAATGACGTATGTGATATTGTGCAAGCATATTTATGCAAAATCGGAAAAAAGGTAGTACCGTTTAAAAACAACAGACCAGGTCGAGATTGGATATCTTCTTTTTTGTCAAGACATAAAGAATTATCCACACGTTTCAGCGAAAATATAAAACGAAGTAGAGCTGCAGTAAACACTTCTATTATCAATGATTATTTTGATAATTTAGAATCTATACTCGAAGACATTCCTCCCGGAAACATACTTAATTATGATGAGACTAATTTTACAGATGATCCTGGAAGCTCACGAGTTATTGTAAGAAGAGGATCTCGACATGCTGAAAGAATTATAGACTCTTCAAAATCATCTACGAGTGTCATGTTTGCAGCATTTGGAAATGGTGAACTTCTTCCTCCATACGTAGTTTACAAATCGACTCATCTGTATCCTACATGGATTGAAGGTGGCTTAAATGGCGCTCGCTATAATCGAAGCAAAAGTGGTTGGTTCGATATGGACATTTTTGAAGACTGGTTTCTTTCATTGTGTTTACCAGCACTCAAGAAACTTCCTGGTAAAAAAAGTAATAATAGGAGATAATTTACCGAGTCAAGTTTCTTACACCGTAATCAAAGAGTGCGAAGAGAATGATATTACTTTCGTACTACTCCCTCCTAATTCAACTCATTTGACACAACCTTTAGATGTCGCCGTATTCAGACCGATAAAGACAAGTTGGCGAAAAACATTAAACGATTGGAAATCTAAAAATCGAGGAACCATTCCTAAATCTGTTTTTCCCAAACTTCTCAAATCTGCGGTAGAAGAAGTTAAGAATATGAAAAACAACATCACAGCTGGGTTCAAAACTTGCGGTCTCTAGATAGAAATTGCATCTTACGAAAACTACCACATGCAGATAATAGTGCAAAAGCCTCCACTGATTGGTCTGATGTCTTCATTCAGCATTTAGAAAACCAACGTTCTGAATCGTCTGAGAAACCACCTACTAGTCGTGGAAAAAAAGTGAATGTTCCAGCTGGTAAAAGTATAGGTGTGAATGATGTAGAATCCTCCCAGGAAAACAATACCCAGTGAGAAATGACAATGGAATCGATGTCGAATCAACGTCGATTCGACGTCAATTCGATGATTTCGACGTCGAATCGATATCGATTTGATGTCGATTCCATTGTCATTTCTCACTGGGTATAGACGCATCTGTGAAACGACGACGGGGAAGACCGAAAAAATCTCAAGAATCTGTAGATGCTAATCAGACCACTGATGATTTTGAGCCAGAAATGGAAATAGCTGCAAAGAGACCACTTACAAGAGCCTGTGATAATCAAAACTATTCCTCGTTTGCTGATAAGGAATATATATTAATAAACGAAACTTTGACGTCAGAAAAGGAAAGGTATTAAGAGTTGGACAAATCGTAACTGATGTTGATGATAACACTTTCGAAGTGGAATTATTGAAAAAAATAGAAGGACAAAAAGAATTCTACTTCTCTTTTTCTAAGGTGCCTGAAATACGGAATGTTTCTCGTCAAAACATCATTTATAAATTGAAAATCAAGAATAATAAGAACGAGAAGTATGTTTTTTCTAACTTGAAGAATGATGAAGACATTTTTTAGTGTGTTAATGATTATTTTGTTACGCAAAATTATAAATGAACTATTTATTTTCATTATTGTTTGAGAATTGGAATTTATGAGTTAATTTATAAGTTGTAAAACATGTTCTTGACCTCTGTTTATTGTTAGAAACGAAATAAAGTTCGTAATCATTATAAATTTGTCGTTTCAATCGAACCAGCAACCTAGTTTTGCATTTAAAACAAATGGCTCGCTTAGCCCCACCTTGCGAGGTAAACCGAGCCAGGCTTTTGCCATTAATAATTCAATTCCTATGCTTCCGATAACCGTTGTAAATAGTTAATCTGAAAGTTAACATGTCTGAAATTATATATTCAAAGCATCAGAATTTAATTTAATGTATTTAACCTTTTTTCACGCGAAAAACCTTAAAAACCGGCTCGCTTAGCCCCACTTTACGGTAATTTTAATTTGTATATATTTTTTTTATACATATATGTTGTATAAATTATAATTATAGTAATACGTAAATATAATAGTAACATATAATATATATAAATGTAAAAACATATGATGTATGATGTATGAAGTGTAAATTAAAATAATAGTAATATATAATAGTAACATCTGATACGTATAAATTAAAATAATAGTAATAGGAGCATATAATACGTATAGATACATATATACTTTTTTTTTACAAATGTATCCGCCAATGCCCTCACAGTAATGTCTCCGTCGAGTCCGGTACGATGTATCGTTTATCGTCGTATGAACTTAGAGCGATTTTCGATGCAAAATTGTCATAATTTGGTACATGTTTGTACACGAAGCCGTTAATTGTGTTTTTTTTAATGTTCAAACTGGAACATTGCGTGGAGCACGTATATTTTGAACTTTGTCAATATGTAAACAATATGGGTAAAGAAATTAAATAATTTTTTACGCCAAAAGTTGTATTATCAGTAAATTCAGTGTTGTAAGTACTTTTCACAAAATTTATGATAAATCTTCTATTATAGAACGTGAATAGTCTGCGCTTTAAATAATGAAAACCAATAACTGAGTGGTGAAGTGAACAATGTTTTTCAAGGGGACATATATGAACACACAATTATAATATAACATTTTATAATACTATTAATACTATTATAGTTCTATCCATAACTGCGCTTCAAGATTAGGAAGGACTTTATTGCACAGTGTATAGAATTGTCTAGTGTACTTGTATAAATTTGAAATATATTCATGCTGAAATATTTAGATAATAAGATCAACTTTGGTTGATTACAGGATTTCATTTACCTAATTGATGGAATTAAAATGTATTTTTCTAATTATAAAAAATTTTTTTATACAATTTATAGCATATACATATGTATACATATATATTACTTCTTGGTAAAGTTTATTTATAAGCATGTCAAATTAGAAACAAGAATCTTCTTCAAATAAAATTAATATTTCTTGTAATTAAGATAATTAAATTTTATAAGATACATGTAAAACAAGAAATGAAAAGATTAAAAAGATTGTCATGTCTGAAGTCGCGTGTTTATCGGGACTGTTGTGTTTCGAGACGCGGCACAAGTTGCGTAGAGCGCGAGCGCGGAGCAGGGCACGCGGGGCGAAGCCTTGGCTTCTACGGAGCGATGTTCGCTAATAGTTTACCCGTAATGGGGGGGGGGGGGGGGGGGGGGGGGGGTG
>NW_017299070.1:67594-75061 GCF_001594075.2 Trachymyrmex cornetzi
AATTAGAGGAGTTTTCAGATTTTATTAGCGCCCATGCATGCTGTGAGCACTTGTAACATGGAGATTATAATCTCTCGAGAGGGCAGCTGTATGAATGTTCATCATACACTCGCTCAATCTACTTTCTCCGTTTCTGTGAAGGATCTGGAAAGGGTAAAAGTGAGAGATATGAATTTATGTTTCTATTATTTTAATATTATAATTACGCGAATTTATTATTTGGTATATATACTATAATACGTAAATACACTATCTGAAAGAAAAAATTAATTAATAAGAAAATGAAAAAATAAAAACAAATAATATACAAAAATAATGAAATAGAAAACGCATGAACGAAAAAGAGCTCTAATACATCAACCACTCAGCGAATAGTTACCGTTGCAGTCATCGCATCATAAAACGTCTGCGAGGATATTATACTTTAAACGTTAAACATGAATTGTACGTTTACGTTACTCTATGTGAAATTGATAAACAATATTGCTCGTCAATGATGCATTTAAGTCGCAGTGTAAAGAACTTGGATTTCGAAACGTGCTTACTCGCAGTAACACATAGTGTTCCAAGCATAAGACATACCAGATATATAAACACATCAATGTGTGTGATTCAAAGTTTGATGATGTAAATTTAAATCTTCCTACATGTCATTGTACGATTCATGATGTTACTGATGGAACATACAACGAAGATCATCCACACATAGACGTTGTGGAATATATATTACTTCGATGTCATAAAATGTAATTTTGATATCTATATTAAAGTAAAATCGCACATACATAGAGATGAAATTGAAACAACTCTTGATGTAAAAATAATAATTTTCAATGATAACTTGGATATATGTTGCTAGAAAATGTGAAATGGTGAGCATTAATTAAAGAGACTTATGGCGAGTACTGATTCAGTTGGCTCACTACATACGCTGAGGATTCAGTGGAATGCGAAAATTTGTGATGGAGATCACTATTTAAAAAGTATTAAAAAAAGAGACTTATGATACATAAGTCTTATTACATCAGTCGCTCTGTGGACCGCTCCTATTACATAGAGCAGATTGCTTCTACTGTATCAGAGTATACTAACCTCGAAACGTCTCACGCTATGGACTATTACGTTCAAATTCAACAGAATAAGGCGTGCAAGAGAGTAACAGTAAATTTATTCAATTTTTATGAAATTTTGCTGATACATTTTATACGTTATGTATTTTTCCAAAGTCTATGGTACATGTTTTCTTTTTTCAACAGCGCATCTTCTCATACATTTTCGAAACTTCGCTACATACCTCATATCTTGATGAGGAGATGTGCATTGACATTTACAGCGTATAAGTTCCTGGACATCGGGATCGTCGTAGGACCTACGTCTCATGTAGAAATTGCGATCTGCGGTACATATTTGTACATGAAACCAACAACAGTACTCTTCTTATTTGAGCTCGAGTAATGTGTCGAGCATGCGTATTGTTAACTAAATCAATGTACGCACAGTGTTAGTGAAAAATTCAAATATTTTGTATCATTTTTAAGACAAAATTGTATTACTAATAAATGCGATGCTGCAAACACTTTGCACAAAATTTACGATAAAAATTCTATTATAGAATGTGAACTAGTAATCTATGGTTTAAATTATATTGAACATGCTGCATTAAATATTAGATAAGTAAATCTATATTAAAAAATATATTTCTTTGAAAATTTCCCTAATCTCTTCATCATTTCTTCTTCATATCTTCGTGATATTAAATTACTTCATAAGAAAGCGCGTTTGGCTGATCGACTTATACCATTAAAATATTATTAAAATTATGCTCGTATCATTCTATTGTAAAATCACATTATAAAAGTCGTAAAATAAATACCATATCTATTTTTAATAAAATCGCGTGCGAGAGAATACATTTCGACAATTTGTGACTATAATGCGCTAAAATTATATTGATATATAACAATAAATGTGATGCATTAAGAGATTATGTGAAGTTAATGATAAAACTTCAATCATGGAGTGTGAATTAGTAATGTGCGCTTCAGATTAAATTGTATACACTGCGTTACATTTAAAGTAAGAAATAAATTAATGTTTTGTAAAAAAATTGTATAATATGATACTTAAATATATTACTGAATTTATTTAAAATTATTTACAATCTCCTTTTTTCCTGCCTCTATTCGGCGGTTTAGAATGGTATATGATAAGGAGCGCAATTTTTCCTCAAATAAATTAATCAAATTATTAAAATAAAAATTGAATAATAAGAAATTATGATTCTAATCTCTATTCCTTTCAGGGTTTCCTCCACAATCCTAAAACATATTTTTCGCTCCCTTCTATGACATCTATTCATATGCTTGTAACGTAACTTTGAAATCTGCATATTCCTATTTCTTCTTACCGTGAGTGGAAACGAGTCTTCTTTTTCTATAGTTACTTAGAATTAATAATATTATAGCTGTTCAGTAGTACGATGTAGTACAATAAGTGTCCGATAGCTACACAATAATAGTTTATAATGGTTTAATAATTAGGAACGCGCTCAGTTACTTGTATTACATTACTAAAAATATTATAATTAGTTGCTAAATTAAAATCATTGCTAAGTCATATCATTAAAAAATCGTAAAACACAAATACCATATGGATTTAATAAAATTGTGAACAAGAAGAAAAGAGAACGCGGGAGAGAATATAATGGGAAGAAGAGAGAGCGCGAATACTATGATAAGTATAGGACCATAATGGGTAGGAGAGAGAGTACGAATACTATGGCGAGTGTGTAAAGGACTACAACGGGTGGGGCATATATCGTTATGCGCACTATTTGACAACGTCGCAATGCATCTCAATCTTTAAATTTTATATCATTATGAATACTATTTTGGCAACGTTGCAATGTATCAAAATTACATTCATGATGTCATTGCGAAATATGTCGTATTAACATGTCAAATGTCCTTAAAAAATTTTTTATTACACTAACAAAGCTGTCGCATATCGACGCTTATATTTTTTATCTCTCGCTTGTGTTGGTAGAACAACTCCATATGCATTCCTGAAGAAATGTGATGGAGAGGACGAAACTTAGAAAGAGCTTGGGCATTGAACAAAATCGTACTTTCCATGTATGCAATCAAATAAAATTAAACTAAATAATATTGCAATTGGTGACAACCAAGGTAACAACATAATCTTGCCTCGTACAGTGTGGCGGGCTTTCATCAAAAGACGCGCGGATATTGAGCGGTTCGTGCAATCAATCGCACCTTCATCATTATCGGTCCAAGATCTTGTGATAGAAATCGTAAAAATGCGTAATACTAATGTGGTCAAATTAACACTGCGCGATACATGTCTGTATATGAAGCCGTCAACCGTGCTCTTCATGTTCAAACTCGAACATTGCGTCGAGAATGTATACTCAGAGCTGTGCCTGTATACGCATACCGTCAATGAAAAATTTAAATCAATATAAATATTAAAAGGGCATAGAACCAGTATTCAAACGAACAAATTTAATTAAATTAATAATATTACAAACGTATCGACTCCGATCGGGTCATTTTCAATATACATAAAAATATATCATAAATAACGGTTACATTTATAAAATCTTTAAAAAATGAATAAATTAATTATAACATATCATAATGTCGCAAGCATAAACTTATCATTTATATAAAAAGTGTAAATTGTCCAATATCATAAATAACGTTTACATTTGTAAAATCTTAAAAAATGAAAAATTTTAATATTTTGTAACACTTTTAGGTGAAAATTGTATCATCGATAAGTGTGATGCTGTAGATTTTTGCACAAAATTTATAATAAAAAATCAAATATAGAGTGTGACCTAATAGTTTAGATAATATTGTAAACAGTGTGAAAAGTAAATGTACATTTTATTGCTAATCGGAAGCAGATGCTTAAAATTCGATTTCAAATTAATTAAATTAAATTAAATTAAAGTTCCTGCTTATAAATATTGTGAGAACTGTATATTGTAAAAATAAACGCATATTTAAACTGTATAGATCTGGGTGTATGACGTTATTTGTTCCTTTCTTATTATCGCAGTGCTATCATATTACGCGCGTCTTCAGTATCTTCGCGCTCAACGGTACTGCGACAAATGGTAACAATCGTATTAAGCGTTTTCTCTATTTAAATCATTAAATAAAAAACGTATGATAAAATACTTTTGCGTGCGAGAAGAAGATTCAATGGGAGCGACAACGTGGCGGGAAAGATGGCGAAACATAAGAGGAAAAGACATGATAAGTACAATATATGCAGTAAGTGTATGCAAGCCTTTGTTACTGATGCATTTTTGGGGATGGCGATACGGCTGCGGCAGCGGCGGCGGCGATGGCGGCGGGGCGGCGGCGACGGCGGCGGTCCCCAATGATACGTAACATGACGGCACGTATAATTGTAAACAAGCATCGAGTGCTTGTTTCTGCGATGCTTGGTTCTAACTACCTGAAGATGAGTTCTGGATACAATGCATCGCTGGATACAATATTCACTTTGCGCGCACACTTGCTGTTTGCTCGTATTTTAGAAACATAAAATAAAGTTTTTTAATTGTAATACTGATGTATTTTGCGTTTTATTATCGATTGTTCGGAGCATCTCATATTAGATGTACAATTTGTTGACTTTGCGATTTGCACAATTTTTACATTTCTTATTTAGAAAAAAATTTGAATTAAATTTTACATAACATTATCTTAAACTTATTAAATTCTTTTCAAAATGACTTATTATTTCTTTAAATTCTGCTCATAGGCTTCTAACATTTACCCAAAATAAACTCGGTATCTTATAATAGGGGCCTTTCCTTTATATATATATTTGCTGGGTGCACTTCATAACCGGTCGAGAGACAAGAGGCTCGCCAAAGTGAAAACCCTAGCTTTTTTACGTTGACTACACTTAATTACGTTTAAAAATAAGTTTAGGAGTAATTAATTTTAGATTTCCGTAAAAGTTTAATCACACAAAGTTTTGGGAGGATATTCGGGAAATATCCCTTTAAGGGGCTGAGAGAAGCGAAGAGTGAGTTTAAAGATATGGAGAAGTGGATGCCGGCACCTTAATCTTTTCCTCGAGAAAGTTTCTTTCGTTGCAAATCTTGCCGCGTGAGCGCGAACATGAACGTGCGTCGGCACGTTGTATCTCTCTTGCCCCTCGGAGAATACCGGCGCGGTGTGTAAATTACGAAACATTCGACTTTTTAAACAGTAGATTCCGATTTAAAAGAAGAGAATTTCACTGTGCGCAACGCATATCTGTCGCAATCGATAGCCTCGCAAAAACAGCCTACTGTTCATCATTAATTATTCAGACACGAGAAATTTGTGTAAAAAGCAAGCAAGCGCGCACGCGCACACACACACACACCTACAGAAAACGCGAGAAACAAGATTTGCCCGCGGTAGAGCTTGAAATTGAAAGATTGCACCGACGTAACTCATAATTTCGACATGCCAGTTATACGGCAAACGATTCGATATGGAAATGCCATATTGAAATCCGGCGCGCGGAATAAATCGGTAGGCGGAAAAAATTCTTGCGTGTCCGGATGCGGATTAAGCTAAACTAAGGAAAAATTTTACGTCGCTCGTCGCTGCGCTTTGGTAAAGGATCCTTTCGCGTGCGTTTACACGGATGCTTCAACGAAAAATCGCAACGACGTCGCGACATAAAGAAAGAAGTACACCGTTTCGTTCGACTATTTTCAAAGTGACTTGGCTCACCTGAAATATGTATAGGTACTGCAGCTGAGGAAGAATGTTATGCCTTAAATCGGACAAATGCATACGTCTCGATCGTATACATGCTCGTTAGAGGTAACGATTTTGTTGCAGTAATTACATTTCGAAAGAGACTTCTCACGTTGGAAAGCGAGATGAATTACCTTTGCTTACAAAGCAAAATCAATTACGTCAAGTATCAGGGCAAAGTTCGCCTCGTACGATCACGTAGGATTCATAGGACGACGAGAATAAAGGGAAGCCGACGTTTATATCGAGTAACTCGTTGCATTTAGAAACACCTCGACTTTTGCGAACCCCGGCGCGGTGGAAGGAGCGCAGGAGCGAAGCAATTAAAGGAAAAGCTGTGAGTGCATCAAATCTGCGTAACAATACATTATAGAAGTCGAAGCGAACGGAAGTGGTGGATACTAAAATCCGCGTGGAGACAAAGGGTCGCTCCGAAGGATTCCTCAATTACCGAAATGGATTGTGTGACGAGGAGCGAGAGCACAGCGGCGCAGACGACCGACGGTGACAAGCGGTCCGACGGGACTTTAAACTCGAGAATGTCACGAGAATTTAGCGAAACGGTTAGAGAAGCTATCCTTTTGTCCTGCAGAATAAACCCTTCCTTGCTATGACAGACCTCTATCAAACGAATCTTTACTACTGAATTAAGCTAGCCTAGCTCGTGCATATTGAAATCGACACAAGTAGTATCACAACAAGGAATACGCGGGAATTATAAGTAAATATACGATACACAGAACATGAAGCCTCAACGAAACGTTTCTTTCTATTAACTTGTCTGTATGGCCGAGTCTTATACCATATCAGGGAATCTCTTAGAAAGGAATTAGACAGCTCCTGGTGTAGACATCGAGGGCTTACTATAAAGCACGGGAGCATCTGATAGAAGCGACCACCTGTCTCGTATTTTAATTTCTTCCCGACTTCTCCCCACATTGTCCGCCACAAAATCACGAAGATCTTGCATTTTCGAACATACTATTTTATCTTTCCAGAATGCGTATACGAGATGTCTTTGAACTGATGATGTTGGAAATAAAAATTCCTCTCGAGAAAAATTAAAATGGCAAGTGTGTAAAATAATATTTGTTTAGCTGCGAATCTCGGACAAGCTTTGAGAATTGGAGCTTTTTAAGGGGATGCTGGGGAGGCCAAATTGTCGGTATTTTGCAGATCAATTTACATCTTCGAATTTACTTAACGGAATCTAAAATCCTTTTACAGGGTTAAAATAGATGCAAACTTCTGTCGTGGTGCAATAGATTTGTAAAATCGGAAAAATAATTAAAAACTTACATTTTTTCAACGCGTAGAGCTGTCAACTGATGTAGATTACAAAAGTTTTATAGCTCGTATGGACCAAACGATACTGCACCACTCACCGCATAACGTGCACAAACAATACTGAGTTTACAGAACTGAGATTAACAGCTTAGAAAAAAATATATTCATTAATCTCTGAATCGTAAATTTGCTTGTCAACGAAGACTCGGGCTCACAGACTTCTATATATACTACTAGACTGCTAACTCTCTTAGTATAAGCTTGTATAAAGTGGACCCCAAAACTTATAGTGGTCCTGCGCATGCGTCACGAACTACACCGAAGGAATGTAATATGGCTGTGTCCTGCGATGATTGTGATACTGCGAATAGCCGTATTGTAG
>NW_017299070.1:75657-77858 GCF_001594075.2 Trachymyrmex cornetzi
AGAAAAAAATGGATACCAACAATGTCCAGTAAAATTTGTGAAAAGCACTTCGACATCAGTGATTTCTATAATACAAAAAAGAAAAAGAGATTAAAGCCTGATGCAGTACCTAAGCATATTATAGCACCTGATAGAATAGAAGAAGCATTTGAACTAGATATATCTATAATATTGATATTACTTTCCATAATTGAAGTATAAGCTGGCACAAATTCTTTCACAATAAGTACTGGCAAATATTTTAACAATATATACGTATTATGTATACCGTACTAGAAAAATTGTTTTTAATTTAATATATTTTTTATATAGATTTAAATGCGTGCAATATAGTATCTATTCCTACTAAACCTGACGACAGTGATATTATAGCACCTGATAGAATAGAAGAAGCATTTGAACTAGGTATATCTATACTATTGATATTACTTTCTAGAATAAAATAAAAAAGAGCATTAATAATTATTTAGAAAATTGTATCATATATTTATTTAGATCCAAATAAGTCTATGTATAAATTTATTTTCTGCCAATAATAATGTAGCATTATAGATAACAAACCACAAGAAGAATCTCATTTAGGTAAAATGTTATAAAATATGTTTTTATCTTTTAAATATATTAAAATAGTTTGAAAATTAATAATTTTGTAATTATGTGTTGATTTACACAGGTTCAGGTCATATGTATTTTATTTCTTCTTCAGTTTTCTATTGTAGCATTTAACAGTTACGTTAAATTAGACTTACAGAGAAAGATAATATGATATTAAATGTGTACAACTTCTAAATTATAATTCATTGATTTTTAAATTATAACTTATTTCTTCTATATATCTTTATTTATAATTTTCATTCTTAATAACTTACAATTTTCATATTTCAGTTTCATTGTACAAATAAAAAACGACAAAACGTAAAATAACAGAAACGTTAGATCAACCAAATGAAAAATATATAAAATTAAAAGAAGAAAATGTTCAATTAAAAGCATTGATTGCTTCCTTAAAAGAAAAATATGAAACGAAACTGAAAAATCAAACATTATCTTATCGACATTTAATGACAAAGAAACAGAATAGTTCGAAAAGAAAATTAAATATTATAAAGAAAAAATTAATTAGTGAAAGAAAAAAAGTTAAAACACTTAATAAGAAAACAAAACGTAAAGAAATAAAAATAAGTAAGTTAGTAAAAAAAATAAAAAATAAAGCGGTAATTAAAAAATCGCCTGGTAGCAGTTTAATATATTCACTAATATATATGATAATGAAACGATAAACAATAAAAAAAAACCAGGAGGACGACGATACACAGAAGAAATTAAGAGGTTTGCTCTTACTTTACATTATCATTTTCCAAGGGCATATGGTTATTGTAGGTCAGCATGTACTTCCTTATTTATAATATTATTTCTTATCTTAAATACTTATCAAAGTATCAAAGTATTTTAAGTATATATATCGCGAAGCGAATACCGATAAGCGGATTGTCATAATTAAATAAATTCCACTGTAAATTGTGAAAATTTAAGTTATATATTTTCTAAACTACAAAAAGGCTGTAAGTGTCAGTTTCTTCCAAGTCCTTTGTGGATCCACGAACCGTGCCGTGCGATACCGGCACAACAGAAAAAAAAATTAAGACCAAATATGTTTATTAATAAAAACCTTTGAACAAATTAAAAATTAAAGGATAAAAGACAATTTTTACAATTGTATAAAAATATGGACAAATATCAGTGAAAATAAGACTATGGAAACAAGTATTTATTCAATACTGTTAATTAGGTTAACCTGTCAAAATACGTATGCACGTGCTAATGTATGCGCATGTGTCGCACGGGTCACGCGGTGCGGTTCTCAACGCATGCGTATAATGCACAATCGAAATTGGGGTCCACTTTTTCAAACGAGTTAGCAGTCTAGTAGTATATATAGAAGTCTGTGCTCGGGCTGATAAACAGAAGAATTGTGTATAATAGTAATTGCTCGATTTTCTGGGAGATGGCGTTGCACTCAGACAGGGTCTCGCTGATCTGAGTGCGTTCAGAAAGAAACAATAGATCTATTACGATGAACTTTCTAAACTTATTGCACCGTGTAAAACAATTCTGAGAATTCTTCGATAAAGAACAAACTATTGTCAGATTTGTCAGTACTTGTACATGTTCTTATCTGATGCTGAACAAACATAAACTAC
>NW_017299070.1:78010-86293 GCF_001594075.2 Trachymyrmex cornetzi
TGCGTCGTACGACGCTCTGCAACCAATCAGAAAACAGGATTCCGATAAATTTTGCTTCGTATCATCAGAATCCTGCTTTCTGATTGATTGCAGAGCTTCGTACGACGCAAATCGGACGCAATGTGAATCCAGCATAACCGAGCCGTATTAACGTTGTTATACAGAGAAATAGATGAGCGGTATAAGAAGTTAGTCAAAAAGGATAGATGATATATCATTCGTTTTTACCAATGATCAAAAGTTTACAAAAAATCCTTGTTTAACATATTCATGCGAAGTACGTACGTGCTGACCCTGTACAGTGAATAAAAATCAATATGTATTCTAGCCACGCGTAAAATCTGCTCGATCACGTTTGCTGCTCAATATAACTAATTAGATATCATACAGCACATGAATACTTTATATTTTAAACAATGATTTCTTGTAAACTGCGTGTGGCAAAAGAACATAAAGAAGTACTTTAGGCCCTGTATACAGTGGCAGAAATACCACAAACAATAATGATTCGATATAACGTATTCATCAGGACTCTCCGTTGAAAAAACGTTATCAGACCGCGCCTATCTATCGCGCGAGTGTTCGACTCACTCGCACGCAGTGGTGCTCCGCGCGCGACACGGAATCGCATACGAATTTCTGAGCCCTGGTAATGAATATTTGCCGGAAAGTACGGTCGCAGCATATTTCTTATAGTGCGACGCTCCAAAGATACACGTTCACTCGCGATCCGGCGAGGCGGATCGGCTCGGCCGTCGAGCTTTGAACGATAGTAGGCGGTGGGGGAAAAGGAGGCGGCCCTTCAAAAATCAGCCCAATATGTGTGCACCTTGCACACATGCACGTGTTTCTGAGCACTGTTGTATAGCTTACGCATTTTGTATAGCCAACGTTCGGACTATCGGATTGATTGTAATAATAGACAAATTCCTCTGGATCATATAACTGGATACTTTTGTCTATCATCGGTATTTATTAGGGGAACTCACTTTTAATCATAGATAATGAGTTTGTAACAAAAGTTTCCTGCGTAATTAATAAGTTAAACATAGTATAACGTTAAAACTCAAATTTATAGCTTTTACGTTGTACTAATGCGTTAAATTATATTATGAATTATTGCGATACTGAAGATGGTTTAATTTAAGGTCGTAACGGTTATTTAATTATTATTTGAATTATAAAATATCAGTTACTAACACCTTGCGTTTGTGGTGTACATCCTTTAATTTTCCGTTTTAAATTTAAACCACGCGTTGACATTTATTCTTTAATGAATCGTTAACAGAGACGTTATCTGTTATGAAAGTATGGAAATATGTTAGACCACAGACCTGTCCGACACTTTACTCATGAGTTGAAAACGTCTCCATCTCTCCGTCATCTCGGTACAGCGAGAAGAAGCGAAAATAACAAAGGGTAGGCGGCAGGCTCCGCCTCAATTCAGTCCGAGAGTCATAGAATGAAGAAGCCGAGGGAGAACCCATTTCTCAAAATACAATTATAGTAGTTGTTCTTTTATTTAGTTTATTATGCTCGCCAGTGTTAACTCAAAAATTACAATAAAATGTAATCAAACGGTTCTACCTTTAATCTCGCGTCAACGGTGATTTTTACGACAACTTATGATCAGATTAAAGGTGGAAAAGTTTGATTTTATTGTAATTTTTGGATGTCACACACTGGCGAGCATAATAAACAAAATAAAAAACAGCTACTATAATTTATTTTGAGAAATGGGTTCCCCCTCGGTTTCTTCAATCTATGAATCTCTTCGACAGACCTGAATTCAGGCGGAGTCCTGCCGTCTATCCTTTATTATTTTCGCTCCGTCTCGCTCTACCGAGATGATGGAGAGCTGGAAGCGTTTTCGACTAACGAGCAGTGTTGGAAAGGCCTGATCTACAATACACGAAGCAAGAAGAGTAAGAAATTGACAAATCAAAGTCGATTATTCTTCTCACATTCGACTGTGTTTAGTAAATTTCTTACTCTTCTTACTCCGTGTATTATAGACAGTCTGACAAAAATTTGCATAACAATTTCTACATTTGTATTTCAGAATATTACAAAAAATAAATTTAGCTTGTTAGTCATTTTGCATTTTGAGTAGTATTTATTAAGATGAAAGAGTTTATACAATTGACAAATCACAAATTACAATGGAGAATGCATCACATATATATCAAATATGTATGTAGACTGCCAGTCATTGATTCGCGTGTCCCTGTCGCCCTAGTAGTACCTCTAACTTTGATATAAATTGATTATAATCGGATCGCTTTTTAAAATTAATAACTAAAGTTATTTCAAGTTATAAATTTTAATAAGCGATCTTATTATAATGTAATTATAGAGAAGTTATAGCAACTGCTAGGACAGCAGGGCGATGGCTGCGTTCAGCAGACTTAACAGTTTTGCAACTGTTATATGATTCTACGTTCAGATTGGACTATTGCTTTAAAACAAAAAGTATAAATCAATCAGCGCGACGAATCATGAAACGGTTGCAAAACTGATGAGTCTACTGAACGCAGCTAATGACGGACTGGGTACATATATACTCACATATACAGGGTGTCTGGAAATTACCGACAAATGTTTCGTGCGTGTGTAGAACAGACTATACTGAGTCGAAAAGTCCTGTACCATTTTGCGGTGTCAGCAATAGTTAACGAGATATTAACGTTTAAATATAGCAGAATATGCGCGTCCGCCCGACCTACTATTGCCGAAGGTACGACCAACCAAGGGCACAATGCGAGGAGCGTGAACGGCCTAGCAGGCGCGCCGCGCCGTTCGAGCTTAGAAGCTGACGGTGCCCTACTGCCCAATCCCCGGGCGCCAAGCTATCGATGAAGGCGCTTTGGAAATAATATCTCGATTAGGAAATGATCGAAATCTTTTTGAAAACTCAATTTAGTTTGCTCTAAAGCGTGCGCGTGTATGTATACGCTTTAGAGCAAACTAAATTATGTTTTCAAAAAGATTTCGATCATTTCCTAATTGAGATATTATTTCCAAAGCGCCTTCATCGATAGTTCAGCGCGCAGGGAATGTGCCAAGCGTCCAGCTCAACGCCGCGAGCCTCTAATCTCGAACGGCGAGGCGCGCCTGCTAGACCGTACCTCCGGCAATAGTAGGTCGGGCGGACGCGTATATTCTGCTATCTTTAAACGTTAATATCTCGTTAACTATTGCTGACACCGCAAAATGGTACAGGACTTTTCGACTCAGTATAGTCTGTTCTACACACGCACGAAACATTTGTCGGTAATTTCCAGACACCCTGTATAGTATTTGAAAATTACATTTTACGATTGCAAGAGCCTAATGATAGGTTTTGTAAAAATAAACTTTTTTTAATAAAAAATAACGATTGTTTTTAAAGATAAGAACGCAGTATTGCTTGTCTCCATATTGAACACGAAATTAATTGTATATAATATGTAACCATGTAGTATTTCAATGGTGCCAGAAGCGTCTATTTTGACGGTACTGATTCGTAGTACCATATGCATGTGTAATAGTTTGCTGTAAATGCCAGAAGCGTCTATTTTGATGGTACTGGTTTGTATTATCACATGCATGTTATTGTTTGTTATAAATGTCAGAAGCGTATATTTCGACGGTACTGATAGTATAAATCTCAGAGACGTCTAATCAGACGATAATGATAAAAATATCAAAAGCGTTTGTCTTTACTGTAATGGCAAAATAAACGCCAGAAGCGTGTATTTTAACGGTACTGGTTTTGTATTACAAAAACTGTGATCGAAATGCAAGCTCTAAAAGTATGGAGAGTGATGCTACTGTTGAAGGGTTTAAAAATATCATTGAAATGCATGGATTGATCTATAAAACGATCATCGCCGATGGTGATAGTAACGTATTTAAGTCCATTATTAATAATAGACCGTATCAGGAGCAAATGACAACTGTGAGCAAAATAGAATGTACAAATCATTTGCTTCGCAATATATGCAAAAAATTGAAAGTCATCTCAGTAACGACTGACCCAAAGATGCGTAGAAACCGTTTTTATATAAAATACCGAAATGTTGTGAAGAATATAAAAAGATTCGGAAAGCCGTTTTAGAGGCAGTTGTTCCACTAATTTTTATTTTTAGTGCCACCAGTCGGAAACCTTGATTAAATACAATAACTTTCATGTCTCACATTTCAATAAGAACTTAATAAAAAAAAATAATTTTGAAAAGCTACACCAGCTGCTAAATGGTAGAATAAAATTAGACTGTGTCTTAAAAAAAAAATAAATGTGACCTTGATCTGATCTTAGAGACGCCATAAAAGGTTAAACTAAATATCAGTAAATAGCTGCTTTAAAAAATTACAACTTTGGTCTGAAACGTTTCATCTAAAAACGTTATTTAAGGCCCTTAGCATGAGGATGACCGTAACTGAGTCGTAGAACGAGAATCATATTAGGTGTACAACTTTGCTTCCGCCGTTCTTTTTTCAAAATTCGAGGTTTTATTGTAAAAAACTGGTTATACATACATTTATGATTCAAAGTATTGTCCATCGCTGGCCACTACTTTCTCCCATATTTCGGGCAGGGTACGAATCCCGCGTCGAAAAAACTGGTCATCTTTTGAGGCGATCCACGAATCGATCCAATTTTTTACTTCTTCATAAGGCTGGAAGTGCTGGTCAGCCACGCCGTGTGTCACTAATCGAAACAAGTGATAGTCAGAGGGAGCAACGTCTGGAGAATACGGCGGGTGGGGTAGTACTTCCCATTTCAACGTTTCCAAGTATGTCTTAACCACTTTCGCAACATAGGGTCGAGCATTGCCATATTGCAAAATCATTTTATCGTGTCTCTCGTTGTATTGCGGCCGTTTGTCTTATAATACTCTGCTCAAACGCATTAATTGCGTTCGATGCCGCTCACCTGTCATTGTTTCTGTCGGTTCTAACAGCTCATAATACACTACGCCGAGCTGATCCCACCAAATACAGAGCATGACCTTGGAGCCGTGAATATTCGGTTTGGCAGTCGACGTGGAAGCATGGCCGGGAACTCCCCATGATTTTCTGTGCTTGGGGTTATCATAACGGACTCATTTTTTGTCCTTAGTCACAATGCGATGCAGAAATCCCTTCCGTCTTTGCCTTTCAAGCAGCTGTTCACAGACAAATAAACGCCGTTCAACATCTCTCGACTTCAACTCATACAGCATCCAATTTCCTTGTTTCTGAATCATTCCCCTGGCTTTGAGACGTTTTGGAATGGTTTGTTGAGTCACTCCCAATGATCCTGCCAATTCTTCTTGATTTTGACACGAGTCTTGATCAAGTAATTCCTCCAATTCTGCATCTTCGAAAACCTTTTCTCTTCCACTGCTATGCCGGTCTTCGACATCAAAATCATCGTTCTTCATGCGTGGAAATCATTCACGACACGTTCTTTCACTAATAGCGGTCTCACCATAAGTATTTGAGAGCATTCGATGACCCTCAGCCGCAGATTTCTTCATATTGAAGCAAAAAATTAAAACCTCCCGCAAATGATGAGAATTTGGCTCGTAAACTGACATTTTCAATCGAGAATAACTTTATGATGCAGACACAAATCGACTAATTTCCATGGTGTTATGTTGACAGATGATCAAGTTTATTGTATGACGCCTATGATCTGTTTATTTCGACCACCACTTACCCCTAAAGCCATCTATAGGAAAACGGCGGAAGCAAAGTTGTACATGAAGCTGAAATTGACCCAGAGAGTTAGCCAAGAATCACTGAAACGCAGAGCCGCTCGACCAATTTTGAAAAAACTTATATTTCAACTTTAAAAACTTTTAAGCAAATAAAAACGGTTTTAATGCACGTAGGCATAAATACGTTATCAAAGCATAACAAAAATAACATTTAAATAACATACGAGAATAATAAAAATATTCATTCTCATTTATGAAATATGAAGAAATGCGTAAGACCTACGACTTAATATTTAATAATCAAATAAGCAGTTCGTGCTCCCTCAAAAATGAATATGAATTGCATTCCTAATATCCCAAAGAACATATGTGTAAATTTTCAGCCGTTTATTCGTTTATGTTGACGAGCAACAAACAATTATTTATCTGTTCGGGCAGAATAGCGCCTCTTATAAGATTTTGGCATTTTTTAAAACAATTAAGCAGTTCGCGCTCCCTCAAAAATGAATATGCATTGCATTCCTCACATCCCAGAGAACATGTGTATAAATTTTCAGCCGTTTATTGGTTTGCGTTGACGAGCAACAAACAATTATTTATCACTGTTCGGGCAGAATAGCTCCTCTTATAAAATTTGGCATTTTTTTAAACAATTAAGCAGTTCGTTCTCCCTCAAAAATGAATATGCATTGCATTCCTAACATCCCAAAGAACATGTGTGTAAATTTTCAGCCGTTTATTGGTTTGCGTTGACGAGCAACAAACAATTATTTATCACTGTTCGGGCAGAATAGCGCCTCTTATAAAATTTGGCATTTTTTTAAACAATTAAGCGGTTCGTGCTCCCTCAAAAATAAATATGCATTGCATTCCTAACATCCCAGAGAACATGTGTGTAAATTTTCAGCCGTTTATTGGTTTGCGTTGACGAGCAACAAACAATTATTTATCACTGTTCGGGCAGAATAGCACCTCTTATAAGATTTGGCATTTTTTTAAACAATTAAGCAGTTCGTGCTCCCTTAAAAATGAATATGTATTGCATTCCTAACATCCCAAAGAACATGTGTGAAAATTTTCAGCCGTTTATTCGTTCTATAAGGTTTAGCATTTTTTTTTAGACAATATAGTTGTCTAAAAAAAATGCTAAACCTTATAAGAGGCGCTATTCTGCCCGAACAGTGATAAATAATTGTTTGTTGCTCGTCAACGTAAACCAATAAACGGCTGAAAATTTACACACATGTTCTCTGGGATGTGAGAAATGCAATGCATATTCATTTTTGAGGGAGCACGAACTGCTTAATTGTTTTAAAAATTGCCAAATTTTATAAGAGGCGCTATTCTGCCCGAACAGTGATAAATAATTGTTGCTCGTCAACGTAAACCAATAAACGGCTGAAAATTTACACACATGTTCTCTGGGATGTTAGAAATGCAATGCATATTCATTTTTGAGGAAGCATGAACTGCTTAATTGTTTAAAAAAATGCCAAATTTTATAAGAGGCGCTATTCTGCCCGAGCAGTGATAAATAATTGTTTGTTGCTCGTCAACGCAAACGAATAAACGGCTGAAAATTTTCACACATGTTCTTTGGGATGTTAGGAATGCAATGCATATTCATTTTTGAGGGAGCGCGAACTGCTTATTTTATTAAATGTTAAGTCGTAGGTCTTACGCATTTCTTCATATTTCATAAATGAAAATGAATATTTTTATTATTCGTATGTTGTTTAAATGATATTTTTGTTATGTTTTGATACCGTATTTATGCCTACGTGCATTAAAACCGTTTTTATTTGCTCATAAAGCTGTAATATAAGTTTTTTCAAAATTGGTCGATGCGGTCCTGCGTTTCAGTGATTCTGGGCTAACTCTCTGGGCCAATTTCAGCTTTATCATCTAACATCGTCTCATTTTGGTCAATCTACCCCACATAGCCATTTTTAATAAAAGAGATTATACCAGGTATGTAAATATGAAACCGGAATTTTTTAATAGAAAATACACGTTTATTGCACGAAAATGATAAAAAATATTTTATTCGAAGTATTGCCCATCGCTAGCTATACATTTTTCCCACCTGTTTGACAATTTGTGGATACCACGCCAAAAAAATTGTTGCTCTTTTGAGCCAAACCAGTCATCTAGCCATTTTCGTACATCTTCGTAAGAAGTGAAGCGCTGTGAACTGTTGAGCAAGTGCGTGTTCCATCAATGCAAATAAGTAGTAATCGGACGGAACCAAGTCTGGTGAGTAAGCCGCATGCGAAGGTATCTCCCAACCAAACGCCTCAATCGTTTCCTTGATCAGTTTTGCTGTGTGTGATGGTGCATTATCATGAAGCAAAATCACATTGTGTTGCCTTTTTTGATATTCCGATCGTTTTTCACGGAAAGCTTGATTCAAATTGATCATTTGTTGTCGGTAGCGTTCAGTATTAAGCGGTTTCGCCAGGTTTTAGCAGCTCATAATAGATCACACTTTTCTGATCCCACCAAACACAAAGCATTGTCTTCCGTCCATAGCGATTTGGCCTTGCAGTCGATGTCGATGGTTCGCCTGGAGTTACCCATGATCTTTTACGCTTAG
>NW_017299070.1:86482-89628 GCF_001594075.2 Trachymyrmex cornetzi
TCAAAATCGCCACTTTTGAATTTTTTAAACCACTCAAAGCACTGTGATTTACCAAGAGCATGCTCACCGTAAGCTTCCACAAGCATTCGATGCGATTCTGCAGCAGTTTTCTTCAAATGGTAACAGAAAATCAATGCTGTCCGCAAATCGTAGTTTCCAGGCACAAAATTCGACATGTTCAACGCTATTACAAACTATACTGTTGTATGAAACTTGTATTGTTGTGAGTTGAAAATCTTTGTCAGATGTCAGAACAAGGAAATGGCGTCAATGACGCGGTCTGACGGCAACTACATTGACAGCTATGGCCATCTATTGGTAAATTCCGGTTTCATATTTGCATACCTGGTATTCACAAACTTAGAATAATGATTACTTAATTTTAGCAAAGATCTTCTAAGATATGTCATTTTCTATGAATACAGGGATATTACGATTAATAATGTCAAAGACTTGTCAGACAAAATAGGTGATTATAAAAATTTACTCACCGACTTCATTTTCTCAAAAATCGCTATAAATAACACAGGCCTGCAAAATTGGACGTGTTGAAAGTTGATTGGGATTTAACTATGTTTTCTTACGTAATTTTTCGCGCTGAATCCAAATCCGGCGGCAGAATTGCTCTATCACGTCAGGTTTTTGAGAAAAGTGATGTTAAAGGTGTTAAAATTGACGTTTTTTGACATATTTGTAATTTTTTTGCTAGCGAAGTAAATTTTTTTTTCTACTTTCGTTTACGCCATCTGAAAGTGTCAACATTTATCTTCAAAATATATTTTGTTTAACGCCGTACGTTTTTTTTTCACCGAGATAATCTCTGTGTAGTCACACAAAGAAAAACATTTTTGACACAAAATGTTTGTTTGATTACGCAGAGATTAACTATGTTTTCTTACGTAATTAATCTCTGCGTAATCACACAAATATTTTGTGTCAAAAATGTTTTTCTTGTGCGCGAAAGTACATGTAAGCAATCGAATGAAGCTGAAATTGGCCCAGAAAGTTAGCCCAGAATCACTGAAATGCATTGAAAAAACTTATATTACAGCTTTATAAGCAAATAAAAACGGTTCTAATGCACGTAGGCATAAATACGTTATCAAAACGTAATGAAAATATCATTTAAACAACAAATAAATAATAAAAATATTCATTCTCACTTATGAAATATGAAGAAATGCGTAAGACCTACGACTTAACATTTAATAATCAATTAAGCAGTTCGTGCTCCCTCAAAAATGAATATTGCATTCCTAACATCCCAAAGAACATGTGTGTAAATTTTCAGCCGTTTATTCGTTTGCGTTGACGAGCAACAAACAATTATTTTAATTGTTACACACATGTTCTTTGGGATGTTAGGAATGCAATATTCATTTTTGAGGGAGCACGAACTGCTTAATTGATTATTAAATGTTAAGTCGTAGGTCTTACGCATTTCTTCATATATTTCATAAGTGAGAATAAATATTTTTATTATTCATTTGTTGTTTAAATGATATTTTCATTACGTTTTGATAACGTATTTATGTCTATGTGCATTAGAACCGTTTTCATTTGCTTATAAAGCTGTAATATAAGTTTTTTTTTTAAATTGGTCGACGCGGCCCAGAATTTCAGTGATTCTGGGCTAACTCTCTGGGCCAATTTCAGCTTCATAGCAATCGAGCTGTAGGTAATAATTTTTGTGCACAAACGAACTGTCGGCAAAAGTTATGTAAGCAAATGGGATCCCCCCTGTCTCCTTACCATTTATATATGTGTACGTATATATATCATATATGTATTTATATCAGCTGGTTGAAGTTTGGAACCTTCTTGGAGCTATTTTTTCAAAATGGTTTGGCCCATTTCTCCTTTTGCACAAAGCTACACCTATATGCCAGACAAGAAATAAAAAATACCCCGTGCTAATCCATGCGTCGGAAGATACCCTTAATGGCGAAAAACTACCCTGGAAAAAAAAAAATTTTTTTTCAAAGCCAAAAATGGTTTACCCCATTTCTCTTTTTGCTCAAAGCTACACCTGTATGCCAGACAAGAAATAAAAAATACCCCGTGCGAATCCATGCGTCGGAAGACACCATTAACGGCGAAAAATTACCCTGGAAAAACTTAAAAAAATTCTTTCAAAAAATTCTTTCACAGGGTATTTTTTATTTGTTGTCTGACATGAAGATGTAGCTTTGAGCAAAAGGAGAAATGGGACAAATCATTTTTGGCTTTGAAAGAATTAAAAAAATTTTTTCGCTTTGAAAGAATTAAAAAAAGTTTTTCGCCGTTAAGGGTGTCTTCCGACGCATTGATTCTCTCGGGGTATTTTTTATTTCTTGTCTGTCGTGAAGATGTAGCTTTGAGCAAAAGCACTGAGAGAAAGGATTTTGTTAATTTAGCAAGCCACCAGTACCTTTAACCGGTGATCGGTAAATATGTAAAACAAATTATGTTGTTGTGATTGCTGCTAGTCTGCTATACCAACCAATTATTAGTAACAAAAACAAACTATATAGAATCTAACCTATCTTTTGGGTAGACTTTAGCTCGTTTACATAGAATTCGTAGATGATCGTGGGGTCTTAAGTTGTAGGAAATTGACCAAGCACAGTCAATATAGGGAGAATACTTGACTAGGATTAATCAATTTCTTACGATTTGAGACCCTGCAACCATCTATGACTTTTATATATATATGAGCCTCTTATTTGCTAGCGATACTAAATTAATTATTTGTTACATTGACGAATTAATTTGCAATCATAACAAATCGATTGTTTTTTTAACAAATATCACATTTGCTTTCCCTTAATTTGTTCCTATAACAAAGAGAAATGGGACAAATCATTTTTGGCTTTGAAAGAATTAAAAAAAATTTTTCCAGGGTAGTTTTTCGCCGTTAAGGGTGTCTTCTGACGCATGGATTCGCTCGGGGTATTTTTTATTTATTGTCTGGCATACAGGTGTAGCTCTATGCAAAAGGAGAAATGAGACAAATCATTTTTGGTTCTGAAAGAATTTTTTTATGTTTTTTCAGGGTAGTTTTCGCCGTTAAGGGTGTCTTCTGACGCATGGATTCGCTCGGGGTATTTTTTATTTGTTGTCTGGCATGAAGATGTAGCTCTGTGCAAAAGAAGAAATGGGCCAAA
>NW_017299070.1:90889-92015 GCF_001594075.2 Trachymyrmex cornetzi
TCAGCAGCAATAACAGCTTCAATTCTCTGCCGAAAACGTTTGTATGCTCGAATCAAAGGAGCCTTGTCCATATGTGTCATTACTCTGGCAATAGTTGCTCTGAGGGAATCAAGCGTGTTGTGGGGATGTTTATTGGTCTCCCGTTTTACAACGCCCCATACATAGTAATCTAAAGGATTAAGATCAGGGGAGCTAGGTGGCCACATGTTTGGGGTTATGTGATCATGCAAATTCTCGGACATCCAATCTTGCGTCGTCGTGGCTTTATGTGAAGGAGCAGAGTCCTGTTGGAATACATATGGTCTTTCACCACGCACGCTATCTATCCAGGGTTTCACAACTCCTTCCAAAACCGCAATGTAGTCAGCAGCATTCACTCGAAGTCCTTGAGGAAAGAAGTGCGGTGGCATGACGTGTCCTTCATTGCTCACCACCCCCAAAACCATGACAGTTGCCGGATACTTTGTGTGCATAACATGAGGAACTTCTGAAGGATCAGCACATAGCCACCTATCATTTCGTCGGTTCACTTTTTGATCCAAATTTTTTTTCAAAATTTTTGGTCAAAATTTTTTTCGTCAGAATAAAACCACAGCATATCCGAGATTTCAGGATGTTTTCACTTGCTTAGAAGTCGTTGTACCCGGATGAATCGCTGTTCTCGAGTGCGTGCAGACATAAACTGACCTTTGCGCATCACATATGATTTGTACCGGATGTCTTCGTGGACAATGCGACGGATTGTGCACTCAGAAACCTGAAGATCTCTCGATATGGCCCTTATGGACTTTGAAGGGTCTTCATCAATAATGCCCTGGACTTGCTGCACAAACTGTGATGTTCTAACTGTGTCTGAACGTGCTTTATGTGTTTTGCGCTTGGCAACATTTTGAACATTGTCATTAGATACTTCTAACTCTCGACGAACTTTGTGAACAAACGATCGGGCGAGATTCAAAAATTCGGAGATTTCAAGATCGCTGTGATTTGCGTGTATAGCGACGATAACAGCGTGTCTTTTCATTTCATGAGTTAACTTATTGTCATCCATTTATGATCTGAAAGGAAAAAAGAAAGAAAAATATATTGCTGCGAAGTGACAAGCACATATGTGAGTGTCCTCAAA
>NW_017299070.1:92218-106236 GCF_001594075.2 Trachymyrmex cornetzi
TTGCATAATTATGATATGTATAATTAGTAATTACACATATGCATTGATTGTGCAAGATACACAAACGTATGTATACATCTCGCAATTTTATTATTCAGAATTATTTCTCACGGATAATTGCGATCTGTTAAAAAAAATTGAATGCAAAAGGAATGATTGGCGAAAGAACCGGTCACGTGCGCATCGAGGCGCAAAGTAGCACTCGAAGGAGTGAATTTGGAAAGAATTGCCGGCGCAATTTTACGCGAAGCACGTTCCGTCTTTCGGTCTTGGTCATCGTCTGTAGAAAGTCTGGCATTAGCTGTGATTTTATCCGTGACACCATTGCCGCGACTTAGCTATCACTGCGAAATTTTCTTATACTAGCGAAACTAAATAATGCACTGAACACACATTAATTTTTTACGAGTGTAAGTTTATTTAGCGCTCATTGTCAGAAATATTTATTCATCGGTCAGAGCTAATTATAATAATACCTATACGGTTAATATTATAAAGAGTCTGATCAGAGTGTGATCAAAGTCTGATTAAAGTTTTCCTTTTGCTATCATATTGCACGTGACAATGTCGTGAGCAGAATGTTCACATAATAGCATTTCTTGAGTTTATTGAATATTATATAATATATAATTACGTGATAAAATTCTATCTAACATCTTCATGAAAATTTACATACGAATTATAGAAATCATATAGGTATATTCACAAGTCTTTAATTGTTTTCGAATTTCGAGCATATTATACACTAAAAACATTTTTATTTGATTTATATTATTTATTTTATTTTAAAAAAATTTACTAAATTTTTAATAAATATTTGTTTGAATAGCATTAATTAAATATTAATGTAAACATATATTTAATACAAAAACTATCAATTTGATTTAAATATCATTTTTCTTGTTATAAATATTTATTTACTGTAAGTAAATGTTTCGTTAATACACTATTATACAAATATTCATTAAAATATAATAATTTGTTTTCATTGTAAAATAATACAAATATTGCATATTTTTATATAATATATAGGGGAAGTCCGGGCACAGCGCGGACGTGTTAAGATTGAGAAGAAAAAATGACACAATTAAAATTGAGATTATAGAAACCATTTTTATTCTCATAAATCTCTTAAAGGACTTAACTTCGAAATAAAATAATAAAAAATTAAAAAACTTGAACATTAATATGTTGTTTTAGTTAAAACATAAAAAAAGAGAAATCATCCGCTTTGCCCAACCCCCTTGGGCAAAGCGAATAGATCACTCGAGCAATGCAAATGAAATTTAAAAAAATTAGAATCAGCCTTGGCAATCGCCACAAAAATAGGTACCAAATTCTCTATACGTAGTGCAGCCTTCATGGGCCCATTTGGTGCAATGACTGTACTGAACCAGTCATAAACAAATCATCATACTGCATTATGGCAAAAAATAAACAAAAATGAGATGTAAACAAACACGTGCTTTTCGTACACTCGAAAGGTCGTCTGTCCCTCCGTATTCCCAGTATTTTCATTGTAATCATATACCGAGTAAAGAGGATGGATTATCCGCTTTGCCCTCATCCGCTTTGCCCAAAGGACCTACCTGGCGCGAATTTGGAAAGGTTAGAATAAGTTGAAGCCGAATGAAAAATTTTAACCTCGAATACACGTTTAAAGACACAGAATTCTTATAAAAAATTATTCAAACAAAGAACAATTACAAATAATAATTAAGCTACGTACCTAAGGAAAAATCGCAAGAAAACACTCAATTTTCTATATGTCTCTTATTAAACACAAACAAACGCAATCATATATCGTTTCGTACTTTCATAGCGTAGCTGGTCGGTTATTCCTTCAACTGCTAGAACTCAGCGCAATCTCAGATAGATAAGCGAAAATAAAAGGTATTAGCTTTACCCAGGGCGTTCATTTTGCCCGGGCTTCCCCTATACATGTTTTTTTAGCATATTTAATCTGTATTTTTAATCTATAATATATTTAATTTATTATGCTTTTATTTTCACTATTTATGGCATTATGTTATGAATTGTGAAAGTAAACTGTACTTTATGTTTTTATATATATCTGTCAATATATATTTTCTTATAATCTTATAGATATGAGCGCGAAAGTTTTACACTTGTATAGATAGTACGTGTTTTGATATGTATTTTACAACTTCTCGGTAATACACACAGAGTATCATTTACATGACTAGTTTGTTACCGTTATAATTCGGCGATCGAAGTTATTACAAATATAGTAAGAAAGCTTGTAGAATTATAATTTTCTTGAAATTTTTTAAATGAATTTGTCAAAAGTTTAAAGAAAAAGTTTTTATCATGTACAATAATTTTGCAATGCAATTTCATAATACATAATAAATTAATTGAAAATAACACAAATAAGTTTTTAAATTTTAAAATGTTAAAATTATATTATGAATCGCACACATGTAATAATCATAAAAATACAAATGAATATCATAAACTATAGAAATCAAAGCTTTAAACGGTCTAGCTAGATCTTAAATGCTTGTATGATTCTTGTGTGAATTTATATACTACGTTTGTAGTGGTTAGAAACGCGCGCCGAAATGATTTTTCGGTCTTGAAACGCTAACTCTACTAAACTACGCAGTAATATCACAAGTTAAATTGACTAGCAATTTAACAAATTTTTGACAATTTAACAAATGAATATTTTAAAAATATTTTTTAAGTATTTGTTAAATGATTTTGAAACGGAAGAGTTAATTTAATGGGTATTTTAATTTGATATTAATTTTAACTTTTAAGTATTGTTTTCATGAACTTTGCCATATTTTATGAAAATTTTCTTTTTGCTCTTCTATTTTTTTTTTTGGTACGACAGAAAATAATGTAGATATGTTTTTAAATAATAATTTTGGGACATGTGCAATGATTGAATTAAACACTTTTTAACATTGCGTCGATTAAATACCGTTTTTTATTTTTTATTCGCTACATTTGCTGTTAATTGTTTAACATAGGCCCTTATTGTATTATACAGGGTGTTCGATAAGTAACGATAAAACTCGCACAGGGATAGAGCGGACTAAACTGAGTCGAAAAGTCCTCTATATATATATATACTATTTTATAATTTTCGCAATAGTTAAGAAGATATTAATGACTAAAAATCGTCGAATATTGATTTTCAATAATCTTTACTCAAGTACTATCAATTTTACAGAAAAACAGCAAGTAACAAAAATTGTTTATTTTCTTCTCATAGAATTCTCGTAGAATTCTTTCCTGAGAATTTTTTCAGAAGTTTTTAGCACCGCTGAAAAGAAAAATTTTCTCATGTTGGAAAAATAGTTGCTAATAAGAAAATACAGTATTAAAAAGTTAATAAAAAATTCTGAAAAATTTTTTACAGCTCTATGAGAAAAAAACAAACAATTTTAGTCTCTTGCTGTTTTTCTGTAAAATTGATAGTACTTGAGTAAAAAATTATTATATATTAGGTGTTAAACTTAATTCTTGCCGTTTTTCGTCTCCAAAATTGATTTGTTTCGAAGGGAAATACCTTAATCAAAGTATTATTAATAAAGTATTATTAATTAGTAATAAAGTAGAAAATGGAGGAAATTACTTTGATTAAGGTATTCATTCATCGTCCCTTCGAAATAAATCAATTTTGGAGACGAAAAACGGCAGGAATTAAGTTTAATACCTAATATATATATGAAAACTAATATTTGGTGATTTTTAGTAATTGATATCTCGTTAATTATTGCGAAAATTGCAAAATGGTAGAGGACTTTTCGACTTAGTTTAGTCCGTTCTATCTCTATGCAAGAGTTTTATCGTTATTTATCAAACACCTTATATATACAGCCATTAATAAGAAAATGTATGCGGTTTTCCTTGCGTCTTAAATTTTGGATTTGGTGGTTATAAAAATTTCATTGTCAGCTTTGAAAAGGTCAAATAATCATCGTGTTTTGGCGAATTTGAAATATCAATGTCGTTCACCATTTCTTATATAAATGTCGTTATCATACTGGCACTTGCCGTAACATCTACACGCAATGCTTGTTATCCATCATAATTTTAATTTTTAATGACATTAAATGTCTTGAAAAGTTTTACCTTTAATAAATAAAATTTTTCTTATTTTGGGCTACTTCGTCCTTAATAAAAATGTGATACTGTGATACTAATATGATAGCACTAATGTAATATCACTTGGGTTTTTAAAGATAGTACACCACTTAGGTTTTTTCATACAAATGATACATCTTAAAATTAAATAAATAATAAATAAATAATAAGAATAGTATCATTAAGATTTCTAAAGATAGTACCATTTGGGTTTTACTTTTTGGTAGAATTTAATTAATTTATAAAATTTTATAGGATTTAACTTTACGCTAGTTGCTATCAAACCTTTCATACGAATACATACAGTTTTTTGAAATTTAACTTTGCGCCAGTTGTTGATATCAAATCTTTTATACACATAATACATATCATTAAAGTTAAGTAAAAATAATAATAAAAGTAGTACCACTTGGGTTTTATTTTTTAATTTGGGAGGTAGCCTTTTATACACATGGTACATATCATTAGAGTTAACTAAATTTTATAATAGATATCATTAAAATTAATAAATAAATAATTTGGCGCCTGTTGTTGATATCAAATCTTTTATGCACATGACATATTAGAGTTAAGTAAAAATAACAAAGATAGTACCACTTGGGTTTTATTTTTTAATTTGGTAGAATTTAACTTGATAAAGATAGTACCACTTGGGTTTTACTTTTTAATTTGATAAAAAATTTATCTTGGCGCCTGTTGTTAATATCAAATCTTTTATACAAATGAAATATTTAAAATAAATAAATAATAAGTAAATAATAAGGATAGTGCCACTTGATAAATAAATACGTCATTTATAGATAGTAGTACTTAGGTTGTACTTTTAATAATTTGGTATAGCAGTTTTTTAAAATACTGGTTGCTTTCCATTTATTAAATGAATACGTGTCATTTTAAAGATAGTACCACTTGGTTATACTTTTTAATTTGGTATAGCTGTTTTCTTCAATACTTATCATTTAGATTTTATCATATAAATAGCTTTTTTCGATGAGCACACATTCTTCGCACCTTTTTTACCTTTTTTTAAAAAGGTTATTTTGTATAATATAACTCAAAAAATCTCACCGCCAACCCCATCGTTTTATAATTGTAATTAAAAATGTCAAGGTAGAATTTAACTTGGTAAATATATCTTATCATATTTCCTAATATTTTTTAAACTTTAATAAGTATTTATAAATTTGACTATGTCTTTCATTTAATTTTTATAAGTCAACAAAATAAGAATTTATATGTTATTTTTTATAGCAAATATATATATATATAATATTATATATTTAGTAAAGCATTTCTCTTTTATCTCTGATATCTTTCTTCTGCATATATTATTGCCTTGCAATTCTGTTACAATAATATCAATATTTTAAGGGGATGCTAAACCGATTACCCAACTCAATCAAGGTCGATAGTACAGATTTTTTAAATTCTAAATTCGATAATAGTGGTGACATCTTTGATTTAGTTTTTACATTATATTATATGATATATATCATTCTGTCTTACTCAAACGCATACATCTGTTCTTATCTAACATATGACAGCACCATCTATCGCAAGACCGCGCAACTACTGCTACACGGAATTTCGGCTCTGTTGACAGTCCCAGTTTTCGGAAAGCACCTGTATACACGTATTTTCTATTCGGTGGAAATATTTCTTTCAATCTTAGTTCTACAAACTCGGTATCGTTCGTTTCAATAAGGTGACCTCAGCTGCACGCTTATTTTCAAGATATGAACTCTAAAACTCTTATATCAAGCAAATATATATCTGAGGTGACAGTTGTACGAGCCAAAAATAAGTGAATTTTTAACGAATCTGAAACTTTTTTCGATTTTCTCACGAAATCCAATGCAGCTGAGGTCCTGTTTGTGCGTACTTTAATTTAAGCAATAATACTTTTGCAATCCGTACATCCAATACAGAGATTTTTCACCGAATGGAAATGTGGTAAAACAGGAGGCTTTAGCATCGCCTTAACGTGATATAGCAATTATAAATTCGAGATTTTCAAAAGAATTTTCAATAAAAAAGTATTATAATGTAAATAGACAAATGCTGATGGAATCGCATGCAAGTCTCCTTTTTCTCGATTTAGGTTCAATCATGATCAACGTCTTATCAGATATTGAACTATTTAAACATAAAAAGTTTTAATTGTTAAATAATCGCTAACTCTTCATTCATTGAATTTTTATATATATATTTAAATAATATGAAGGTTAATAGTAAAAAAATTGGTATTATTCACAAAAATCTACAGTTTTTACATTTGTTGTGTAAAGAAGTGTACAAAATAAGCGTGTATAATATATCTTATCATATCTCCTAATATTTTTTAAACTTTAATAAGTATTTATAAATTTGACTATGTCTTTCATTTAACTTTTATAAGTCAACAAGATAAGAATTTATATGTATTTTTTATAGCAAATATATGTATATAATATTATATATTTAGTAAAGCATTTCTTTTTTATTTCTGATATCTTTCTGCATGTATTATTGCCTTGCAATTCTATTAGGTATACAACTTTGCTTCCGCCGTTTTCCTATAGATGGCTTTAGCGGTAAGTGGTGGTCAAAATAAATAGATCATAGACGTCATACAATAAACTTGGGCATCTGTCAACATAACTCCATAGAAATATTAGTCGATTTGTGTCTGTATCATAAAGTTATTCTCGACTGAAAATGCAGTTTACGAGCCAAATTCTCGTCATTTGCAGGAGATTTTAATTTTCTGCTTCAATATGAAGAAATCTGCGGCTAAGGCTCATCGAATGCTCTCAAATACTTATGGTGGGGCCGCTATTAGTGAAAGAACGTGTTGTGAGTGGTTTCAACGCTTCAAGAACGGTGATTTTGACGTCGAAGACTGGCATAGCGGTGGAAGAGAGAAGGTTTTCGAAGATGCAAAACTTGATTTGGAGGCATTACTTGATCAAGACTCGTGTCAAAATCAAGAAGAATTGATACGATCATTGGGAGTGACTCAACAGACCATTTCAAAACGCCTCAAAGCCATGGGAATGATTCAGAAGCAAGGAAATTGGGTGCCATACCAGTTGAAGCCGAGAGATGTTGAATGGCGTTTGTTTGCTTGTGAACAGCTGCTTGAAAGGCAAAGACGGAAGGGATTTCTGCATCGCGTTGTGACTGGGGACGAAAAATGGGTTCATTACGATAACCCCAAGCGCAGAAAATCATGGGGAGTCCCGGCTATGCTTCCACGTCGACGGCCAAACCGAATATTCACGGCTCCAAGGTCATGCTCTATATTTGGGGTGACCAGCTCGGCGTAGTGTATTATGAGCTGTTAAAACCGACTGAAACAATCTCAGGCGATCGGTATCGAACGCAATTAATGCGTTTGAGCAGAGCATTGAAAGACAAACGGCCGCAATACAACGAGGGACACGATAAAGTGATTTTGCAGCTCGACCCCATGTTGCGAAAGTGGTCAAGACATACTTGGAAACGTTGAAATGGGAAGTCCTACCCCACCCGCCGTATTCTCCAGCCGTTGCTTCCTCTGACTATCACTTGTTTCGATCATTGGCACACGGTCTGGCTGACCAGCACTTCCGGTCTTATGAAGAAGTAAAAAATTGGATCGATTCGTGGATCGCCTCAAAAGATGACTAGTTTTTTCGACACAAGATTCGTACGCTGCCCGAAAGATGGGAGAAAGTAGTGGCCAGCGATGGACAATACTTTGAATCATAAGTGTATAACCAGTTTTTTTACAATATAACCTCGAATTTCGGAAAAAAACGGCGAAAGCAAAGTTGTACACCTAATATATCTATAATAAATTAACGTGATAGAATGTACGTACAAGATCGTATCTCCTCGAAGTTGATAAACATTCGACGCATTTTTGCACTACCGCGAACCGAGTTATTAATTGTTATAATTATTAAAGTTGACAGGTATCCAGAGGAAATGTGTTGCATCGATGGCGCGTAAAGGATTAAACAATTCTGCTTTACAGACAAATATTTAATCCTAACCTGAATAGTGATCAACTTTGACGATCTCGATCCACGAGGTAAATAGCGCCGAGACACTATCTCCAGATACATTTTTTTTTTGCCAGATTCGTTCATTTCGTGCAAACACGTGTCGAGTAAGTCTAATTTGTGTATGTAGAAGCAGAAAATCACTTACGTGTCCTCTGTGCTATGCCATCGATGTGACAGTTTTCCTAACCTAATCATCAGCCACAGAAAACAGACACATGTGATGTGACCATGCACATTGCCAGCGCCACATTTGCCTCTTGCGTCAAAAAATCCAAAAGGACATTTTCCCCACCCCATGTCGACGACGACGACGACGTTTTTAAAATAAAAGTTTCAGGTTCGGATTTTGCATCATTTTGCATCGCAATATCTCCGCTCGTAGAGCATGTAGAGAAAAAACAAAAACACTTTCATTATATATTCTGAGCGGATGCAATCGATTGAGCATACTTAGAACTCAATCGGGACAGCCATTATTGAGATCCCATAATCGCCGTCTGGAAATCTTGACAGATTCGCATAAAGGAGGTACGGCAGTGTCGCTGCGCTTAGCTTAGCGCCGAGACACTACCAGTGTCTCCAGATGGTGACCAAAGTTCAATTACATTCTTTACATCTTTTCATTTGCGATTAGCTCATTATAAGATATAAGCGTACACTGAGAGAAAGGATTTTGTTAATTTAGCAAGCGACCAGTACCTTTAATCGGTGATCGGTAAATATGTAACAACAAATTATGTTGTTGTGATTGCTGCTAGTCTGTTATACCAACCAAATATTAGTAACAGAAACAAACTATATAGAATTTAACCTATCTTTTGGATAGATTTTAGCTCGTTTACATAGAATTCGTAGATGATCGTGGAGTCTTAAATTGCAGGAAACCGACCAAGCACAGTCAAATATAGGGAGAATATTTGACTAGAATTAGTCAATTTCTTACGATTTGAAACTCTACAACCGTCTACAACTTTTATATATATATATGAGCCTCTTATTTGCTAGCGATACTATTGATTATTTGTTACATTGACGGATTAATTTGCAATCGTAACAAATCGATTGTTTTTTTTAAACAAATATCACATTTGCGTTCCCTTGATTTGTTTCTATAACAAAATCTTTTCTCTCAGTGTATAAACGACGTAAAAAGCAAATACTTCTTGACAAGAAGAAGACAACTAATATACGATACTTTTACAAAAGGACTTAAAAAAAGTTCCTTTATATTTGATTACGAGATTAAAGTTTATTACAGAATTCCGTATGCGAGTTCCTCGCTTACAATTCCCACATAGCACAGATCATTTCAATAATTTAGCAACGTTACAACGTACTAGCAATATCACAGTAACATTGCAAATGTTACATACAGTAGTAATGTTACTGTGCAAGCTTCTGTGCTGTTTAGGTTACGAAAAGTGTAAATTAAATTAAAGAAAATTTATCTATTTTGCACATAACTTTTGTTCGTAAGATTTTGAAATATTTCGAGCAATTATTAAATGTTGTGCTGTGAAATGTTGATTGTAAATTGTAAAATTAAGAAATGAATATTTTCTGTGTATATATTTTAAATATTTGTGTTTTCCTTTAATTATTGAAAATACTACACGCAATCTATTTATAGAATAAACGATTTTGGTACTTTTCCATATTTTACCGAGAAAAGAACTTGAACTTGAATAAAAACAAAGGTTATATGCAAGTCAAAATCAGTGAAGCGCTTCCATTTACAGGATTTGCAATTGCAAAACTATTCAGATATACGAATAGATAAAACTTTTTTTTATGCATATTGGCAGAATATTTATAGAAATCACATATATGAATATTTATAAAGTCATTTAATATAGTTTTCTACAACACTTATATTTTAATTTTATATTTGTATTCATGTAATTTTGCAAGTTTAGGCACGGAAGAATTTTTTCTTAAAATATACCTAGAAAATATGGTAGTTGTGGTACAATACAATGTTTTAAGATTTTTATCATGCACTTCAGTAAAATTAATTAAACTTATTTTATATTTTATTATAGTTTTATTAGTGAATAAGAGAGATTTACATAAAATTCTTTAAAATACAATGCTGTCTCGCATGACTACCATATTTTCAGGGTAAATTCTAAGAAAAAATTCTCTCCATGTGCATTATGCATATGCACTATGAATTCCAAAATTTTTAGAAATATTGTTTGATTTAAAGATTTATGCAAATATAAATGTTTATCAAGATAACGATTATCTATTTTTAGATAACCGTTTCTTGTAATATATATTTTATCAGAAAAAGGTCCTTTTACCTAATCGAAAACACGCTATGAGAGATCTTTTTTTCAATTTCTTGATAGCTGAGTTTGCGTTAACTGGATTGCAAAAAATGTTTATCGAAAAATGACGATGCGGATATTTTGCAAGTATTCGCGATTAGATTTATCAATATCCAGTAAAAATATCGGTATATAAATATGTTGAGAGAGAAAGAGAGATATTTAAAAACTATTTATATTTATCTCCTGAATGAATAGGCATTCTATCGAATATATCGAATAATGAATAGGTTTTTCGAGCTCTAAATAAAATTATAATATAATCCCAATTTTTTTTATGATAAAGCGGGAAGTCATACTCTTGCATAACGTATAACATGACGTATAAGAAAATGAATCAATCAAAATCCTTTTGTTTCCTTCTTTTTTATGAGATAAAGAACTTTGATTGGTTGAATTTCTTATGGCTTATGTTATTCGTTATGTAAGAGTCTGTGTTCTGCGCTTAAAGCTTACAAACAAAAAAATCATGTTTAAATTTTTTATATACATATATATATATATTATAAATATTTACTTTTATCGTTCTGATTAATCAAATATTATGCAATCTCAATAATATATGGCGACTTTTATATGAGACACTTTACTGGTCGATTTTTTATGTACTGTACACTGTACAGTTATGTAAGTTTTGATTAGGCTTTCAAAGAAGAAAGTTTCGAAAATAAAAAATATTTATGAAAATGAAGATTAAATATGAATTAAAAAAAAATATTTAGTCGATTTTTATTCACAATTTTTTATTCAATGGTTTTATATTGAGCTGCAAAAAATATTGAATATTTGATATTATCGAATAGTGATAAATCCCTACTCGCGATTGTATCTTAATTATCATAATATATTTTTATATCTACCACAACTTAGCGAAATCGCAGACGCGCGATATATAAAGGTGCGTGAGAAACTACTGTCTTATCAGATTCATGAAGTGTGGGCATCGTTCACAAAGATTGACAATCTGTTCAAAGAGCAACACGTGCCACGCTTAATTAATCGATTGATAGCTTGATTCAGTGATTGATATTACCATTAATATCCGTACATCAAGTATCTCTCATGAAACCGCTGGAGCAATGCGTGTCCGTCACGTGAGCGTTGCATGTATCGATAAAAGTTACAACTAAGACTAATTGCTTTTAAGTGCCGATTCTTTATGAGCATCAGAAGGTTATCCCAACGAGACAGTTCACCGACCTGATAAAAGTATCGAGTGATAGTTCGTTTAGAGTGCTCGTCAATGAGGCATGTAATTGTATGATGTAGATTAGGGGTATTTTTTCTGCATATTATAATTGCAGGCATCTTGTGATTAGGAAAATTCTCGCAGTTAATTTAATTTTTAAGATAAACAAGCAAAGAACATTTATGAGGAAATGCAAAACTGATCTGAATAATTTATATATTTTTACTTCTTTGTTTTGTTTTTAATAGAAGGTTCTGTTTTTTGTTTATATGTTAATAAATTAATAATTACTGTCGAAATTAATATGGTAATTTGTGAGTTATAAATCATAAAAGTATAAAGCATAACCATTCGAGGTTAAAAAGCGCGGAGATATTTTTAATTTCTTAATTTGATTTTCTGGAAAATAAGACGTTTGCGAAAAATAACTCATATATATATAATTCATCGAAATTTTGCTATTTTTCAAATGCACATAACTCGGTCAATTTTCATCGTATCAAGACGATTTTTTTTTTCATTTTATAAATAATTATCTGTACTTTAAGAAAAACTTGATGCGAAATTAGGTGCAAGTCGATGCCGCATCTCCATGTTTTGATAAAGCCCAAGCATTTTTTTTCTTAAAAAATTTGATTGCTTGGCGCGCTACCTGGACCGCCCCGATTTTTTTTCGAAAATACCGCATATAGACCATTGTAAAGTGCACTTTTCAACAAATAATTTGAAAAATAATTCGAGTCTACGATTTTTTTTGACCGAGTAATGCCACTTTCAATCCATTAAAAATGCCCGAATAACTTCAAAATGGCATTACTCGGTCAAAAAAAATCATAGAGACTCGAATTTTTTTTCAAATTGTTTGTTGAAAAGTGCACTTTACATAGTGTATGTGGTATTTTCGAAAAAAAATCGGGGCGATCCAGGTAGCGCGCCAAACAATCAAATTTATTAAGAAAAAAGATGCTTGGGCTTTATCAAAACATGGAGATGCGGCATCGACTTGCACCTAATTTCGCATCAAGTTTTTCTTAAAGTACAGATAATTACCTACAAAATGAAAAAAAAATCGTCTTGATACGATGAAAATTGACCGAGTTATGCGCATTTGAAAAATAGCAAAATTTCGATGAAAAATTTTGTTGCGATAATTTTGTTGCGTAGTGTATTTCGAGTCGAAGAATTATTTTTGATTATATCACGCTTTTAAAATCTGTGAAGAAAGAGGATATATTTTATCGATATTGATACAAAGACTAAATTATTCAAATGACAGCGTTATAAATATAATTAATTGTTAAATATGATATCGACAATATGATATCGACAAGAACAAAGTGTAAATTACAAAGTACAAATTTTTTAAATTTTCTCTAATATGTATTTTCTTTGATATGTACATTCAATGCGTGTACATAACTGTTAACGAGAACGGTTTCTTATATGTTTGAGTGTGCTTTTTCTCACTCTCAATATTACGAACTGTTCGATCAATATAATTATGCTATATACCAGGTATGCAAATAATATATATATATATATATGAAACCGGAATTTTTTAATAGAACATACACGTTTATTATATGAAAATGATAAAAAATATTTTATTCGAAGTATTGCCCATCGCTAGCTATACATTTTTTCTACCTGTCTGACAATTGATGGATACCACGCCAAAAAAATTGTTGCTCTTTTGAGCCAAACCAGTCATCTAGCCATTTTCGTACATCTTCGTAAGAAGTGAAGCGCTGCTGAGCAAGTGCGTGTCCCATCGATGCAAATAAGTAGTAATCGGACGGAGCCAAGTCTGGTGAGTAAGCCGCATGCGAAAGTATTTCCCAACCAAACGCCTCGATCGTTTCCTTGACCAGTTTTGCTGTGTGTGATGGTGCATTGTCATGAAGTAAAATCACTTTGTGTTGCCTTTTTTGATATTTCGATCGATATTTCACGCAAAGTTTGATTCAAATTGATCATTTGTTGTCGGTAGCGTTCAGTATTAACGGTTTCGCCAGGTTTAGCAGCTCATAACAGATCACACCTTTCTGATCCCACCAAACACAAAGCATTGTCTTCCGTCTATAGCGATTTGGCCTTGCAGTCGATGTCGATGGTTCGCCTGGAGTTACCCATGATCTTTTACGCTGAGGATTCCCAAAATATATCCACTTTTCATCGCCAGTCACAATTCGATAGAGAAATGACTTTCTTTTGTACCTGGCGAGCAGCATTTCGCAAGTGGTTTTTCGTTTTTCCTGCTCTCTTTCATTCAGTTCATGTGGAACCCATTTTCCCATCTTCTAGATCTTTCCCATGGATTTCAAACGTATGGAGACGGCTTCT
>NW_017299070.1:106350-109420 GCF_001594075.2 Trachymyrmex cornetzi
CGTCAAAATCGCTACTTTCGAATTTTTTAAACTACTCAAAGCACTGTGATTTACCAAGAGCATGCTCACCATAAGCTTCGACAAGCATTCGATCCGATTTTGCAGCAGTTTTCTTGAAATGGTAACAGAAAATCAATGCCGTCCGCAAATTGTAGTTTCCAGGCACAAAATTCGACATGTTCAACGCTATCAGGTATGTAAATATGAAACCGGAATTTACTAATAGATGGCCATAGCTGTCAATGTAGTTGCCGTCAGACCGCGTCATTGACGCCATTTCCTTCTTCTGACATCTGACAAAGATTTTCAACTCACAACAATACAAGTTTCATACAACAGTATAGTTTGTAATAGCGTTGAACATGTCGAATTTTGTGCCTGGAAACTACGATTTGCGGACAGCATTGATTTTCTGTTACCATTTCAAGAAAACTGCTGCAGAATCGCATCGAATGCTTGTGGAAGCTTACGGTGAGCATGCTCTTGGTAAATCACAGTGCTTTGAGTGGTTTAAAAAATTCAAAAGTGGCGATTTTGATGTGAGAAACGAAGAACGTTGAAAACCACCGTAAAAGTTTGAAGGCAGCGAATTACAAGTATTGTTGGATGAGGATTACGCTCAAATTCAAAAACTCGCGGATCAATTGAATGTGACACGAGAAGCCGTCTCCATACATTTGAAATCCATGGGAAAGATCCAGAAGATGGGAAAATGGGTTCCACATGAACTGAATGAAAGACAGCACGAAAACCGAAAAACCACTTGCGAAATGCTGCTCGCCAGGTACAAAAGAAAGTCATTTCTCCATCGAATTGTGACTGGCGATAAAAAGTGGATATATTTTGGGAATCCTAAGCGTAAAAGATCATGGGTAACTCCAGGCGAACCATGAACATCGACTGCAAAGCCAAATCGCTATGGACGGAAGACAATGCTCTGTGTTTGGTGGGATCAGAAAGGTGTGATCTATTATGAGCTGCTAAAACCTGGCGAATCCGTTAATACCGAACGCTACCGACAATAAATGATCATTTGAATCAAGCTTTGCGTGAAAAACGACCGGAATATCAAAAAAGGCACACAAAGTGATTTTGCTTCATGATAATGCACCATCACACACAGCAAAACTGGTCAAGAAAACGATTGAGGCGTTTGGTTGGGAAATACTTTCGCATGCGGCTTACTCACCAGATTTGGCTCCGTCCGGTTACTACTTATTTGCATCGGTGGGACACCCACTTGCTCAGCAGCGCTTCACTTCTTACGAAGATGTACGAAAATGGTTAGATGACTGGTTTGGCTTAAAAGAGCAACAATTTTTTTGGCGTGGCATTCACAAATCGTCAGACAGGTGGGAAAAATGTATAGCTAACGATGGGCAATACTTCGAATAAAATATTTTTTATCATTTTCATGCAACAAATGTGTATTTTCTGTTAAAAAATTCCGGTTTTATATTTACATACCTGGTATTACAAACTATACTATTGTATGAAACTTGTATTGTTGTGAGTTGAAAATCTTTGTCAGATGTCAGAACAAGAAAATGGCGTCAATGACGCGGTCTGACGGCAACTACATTGACAGCTATGGCCATCTATTGGTAAATTCCGGATTCATATTTACATACCTGGTATTATATAATGATTATACAGAATTTAACGATCAAATAATAATATTAGCAATAATAAATAATATTAGCAGTGCATAATTAATATGTTTATTATCTAATAAAAATTAAACTTCTCGCATAATCAAGTTTTCCTATTTGCTATGAAAAATTGTGTTTTTCTATATTATTAATGACAAGCAAGAATATAGAATGTACATTAAAAATTTTTTATTTGTATTATTATATGATTATATCTTATTTTTACACTTATATAATTATAATATATACCATTATTTTATATTATATAATTATGTAATTACAATGTCGTGGTAAAATAAAATAATCAGAAATAAATGTTTGCATCTTCTCACACAATTGCTATTTCTAATCGTGCTCTCTCAAGCTATAAAAAATACGTTTACGCAACTATAATTTTTTATACTAAAAGCTGACCTTATGAGGAATGGATCATCATTTCTAATGATCAATTTCGCAATAACATTACACAATTCACTTATAATGTTGTACATTTTATAGTATTGATTTTTCGTTAGTCTCAATAAGGGGTCACATATGGTTTCTCGAACTTGAAAAGTAGTCAAAATGTGATAAGAAATTGTAAGAAAACTATTGGGCTAATTGATTTAATTTTTTTTTATTTTATATGTGGACTTTTAAGGAGCATAAAACGTATAAATAAATTAAAAAAATAATTAAAAACATGGCGGCTGCGTCCAGTGACGTAGAACGTGTTTTTTTTTATCGAGTCAAACGGTGGGCATGATTCAGCTCGTAATTCTGATCTGAAACAAAAATTTTATATTTTTTATCGTTTTTTAAAATCATAGTTCTCATGTGACGAGAGGAATTTAAGAAAAAAAAAACATTATGGAAATGGTCATAATTTAAAAGAAAAGTCGTAATTTTGACAAAAAAAATTGTCTATTTTTTATTGCTATTCGAAAATGGTTAAATTTAATTAAAAAAGCTCTTGTGATACGATAGTGAATCTAATTTAGAATACGTATGCCAAAAATAGTTAATCGGACGAACGGTGAGGCAGTTATCATGTCCACCATTCTGAAAAATGCTATTTCGAGAAAAACGTGTTTAAAGTTTTGCAAAAGTTTTTAAATAGGATAAAATAAAAAAATTTTTACTTACGCTTAATCAGCGATGCCTGCACCAACAAGGTATAGCAATAGTTTTCTCTTTCTTCTTTTTTTTTTATTTCAACGACAACGCACCCTACCGGTAACCGGTTAGAATTCAAGTTGACCTGCGGAGCGACCTGACTAGTTTCGTTAAAGCAGCTGTAACTTCGTTAATAATTCGAATATCGAACTCGTTCTGGTCTTAAAATGTTTCTAAGATAGGGTAGACCGGGGAGTAAAGGTCCCCGGGGAAAAAGGTCCACCCCTTGTATCTCGGTAATAAGGCATTCACTAGAAAATTCC
>NW_017299070.1:109942-112211 GCF_001594075.2 Trachymyrmex cornetzi
TGGAAGACTGATTTAATTTTTTATTAAGATCAAAATGACTTAAAAAATCAAGTGTAAGAGGAAAGACTATTCTTATTTGTTTTCGATATAGTGCTAGTTGTGTTTCTTCTCAAAGTTTGTCTTAGGTTAAGAAAACATTAATAATTTAATTTTCTGTTAAAACTGAAATATTTCTATTATAATTTTGTTATCAAAACCCTCTTAATATTAAAAATCCACCTTATAATAAAAAAACTCTCTAGTATATACCTATTTTTATCTCTGAAAATAGTTCAAACGTAATATATTAGTATTGGTACTTTTTACCCTATTATGTGAAACTTCTTGCCCCACATATGGGCATAAGAAAAGTTTTAAGCCTCAATATAAAAATGGCATTACTCGTCAAAATCCATTCTGGTACTACAATCGTACGTGTTTTGAAAGATATCTGTGAAAATTGTAGCCATTTTGAACGCTCAGTTGTTGTTTGTGCCAATCGATATCAGTGTTTTTGTTTGATGAAAATCTCTGTTCTCCGAGCCAAACTTTGACCTTAGGAAATAGGAAAACGTCATTAGGGGCTAGATCTGGTGAATATGGTTGGTGATCAATCAATTCGAACCGCAATTCATAAATTTCTGTCATGACGTCGCCGATATTCGACTTTTTACATTTTTACAAAAATACTGACATGGAGTGGCACAAATGACTGTCAAACAACAACTGAGCGTTCAAAATGGCTACAATTTTCATAGGTATCTTTCAAAACATGTACGATTGTAGTACTCGAATGGGTTTTGACAAGTATAATGCCATTTTTATATTGAGGCTCAAAACTTTTCAAACGACCCCCGTACCTTTTAAAATTAAATTCCTTAAATATCTTTTAAATGTACAAATTGATTTGGCTAACTGTCGATCTGAATTGCTAAAAGGATGTAATATCGCCTGAAATTGAGATATTTGGGTTGGATTACGGAAGTGAAAAATGAATCATCACAAGTTCTTCAATCTATCAACGTACAAAATTTTTTTTTTCAGTGATTCACGATTAAATCTAGAATCGGATATGATAATGGTATGCAACACCCGTTTGGAAAATCTGGTAGTACTCTCTGTATACATCCGGCCAGTTGTTCGGATAGTAATAACGCGCTATAATTCATCACATGTTCATGAATTGCATGTTCGATTTCTCCTTTCTTATTCCCATGTTTCATGCATCATTGCTGGTTAAATATGTCACGAAATGTTTGTCACGAAAAATCACGTGCTATCTTTGTCATTGGATGACTTCTCCGATGACACGCGAATTCTTCTGGAATGTTTTTTTACGCGATTGTTCGTGTGAACACAGCCAGCGATAATTAAAATGCGCGGGATAGACGTTCGAGATCTTCAGAAGCAAAGTCAGATAGTAGAGTTGGGGATCAATGATTCATACATTGTCATATTTTTATCTCGATCCAATGCGCTAAAAATACGCACTTGTCATGCGAACTTTACAGCAGAATCATTGCTACGAGCCACTTTTATTATTAAACTAGTGTATATAAACTGTATATATAAACTGGTGTATATAAACTATGTTACGTACACTGAGAAAAAAGCTGCTGTTTCGAAAAATTATAGTTGATTCAACTACATGTAGCGGTCATGGACTATCAAGCAAACATTTGTTAATTCAAACAAATAACATTGACATAATTCACGTATATTTAACTTAAATATATAAATACTTGAACTAAATAATCACTACGAACAAAACATTAAATAATCATTACGAAGTAAACGCATTTAGTCATATGAATAACCTTTTTTTTCAGTGTATACAGGAATTTTTTATGAAGGGAAATTATTTTAATTTCTCTTTAATGGACCGATGTGAACCTGGCGCCCAACTTTATCAAAATTAAAAATTAATACCATAGTTTGTACTTCGTTTGTACCTGTTTGTATCTCCCTTATTTTCGTTTGTACCCCAAACAGTTAAACAAAAAATGAAATATAAAAAATGGCCAGAGCCCAACTTTCATATTTTTTAATTTCATTTATGCCATTCGAAAGAAAATCGTTTGTACCCATTTGTACCTCCCTTACTTTCGTTTGTACCTCAAAGGGCTCGGAGATACAGCGTTTTCAAAATTTCAAAAATACGCCAAGAGGGAAAGTCGGCCAATTTTCAAGATATCCAAATGGGACCAACGGCATTCGAAAGAGAATCGTTTGTACCCGTTTGTACCTCCCTTACTTTCGTTTGTACCTCAAAGGGCTCGGAGATACAGCG
>NW_017299070.1:112314-113563 GCF_001594075.2 Trachymyrmex cornetzi
TCCCTTACTTTCGTTTGTACCTCAAAGGGTTCGGAGATACAGCGCTTTTCAATTTTTGCGTAACCCCTATATAGCGAAAATCGTCAATTTTTAAGATATTGAAATGGGACCAACGGCATTCGAAAGAGAATCGTTTGTACCCGTTTGTACCTCCCTTATTTTCGTTTGTACCTCAAAGGGTTCGGAGATATAGCGATTTCAAAATTTCGGAAATACGCCAAGAGGGGAATTCGGCCATTTTTAAAGATATCGAAATGGGACTAACGGCATTCGAAAGAGAATAGTTTGTACCCTTTTGTACCTCACTTTCGTTTGTACCTCAAAGGGTTCGAAGATATATAGGGGTTGCGCAAAAATTGAAAAGCGCTGTATCTCCGAACCCTTTGAGGTACAAACGAAAGTAAAGGATATACAAACGGGTACAAACGATTCTCTTTCGAATGGCATAAATGAAATTAAAAGATATGAAAGTTCGGCGCTGGCCATTTTTTATATTTCAATTTTTGTTTAACTTTTTAAGGTACAAACACAAATAAGGGAGGTTCAAACGGCTACGAACGAAGTACAAACGCCCTATGGTATTAATTTTCAATTTTGATAAAGTTGGGCGCCAGGTTTACATCGGCCTTTAATGGAACTTTATTTTAAAACTCGATCGATTTTTTATGAAACTGTGCTATACTAAATTTCCTAACAATATCGGGTATGTGAAGTTAGCACCCCAACTATAGTACTCAGGAGTTCTGCATAGAGTTCCCGTTTCTTTTTGACGAGACAAAGAGTTCTATATAATTTATAACAAGAGTTCCGCTTAATAAGTATTTTTAAACAATTTTTAAAAAATGGGGTGCTAACTTCTCATTGAAAATCGAGATCCAATAGTTCTGAGCGGCCCAATAGCTTCATTTCGTGAATACCTAGAGTTCCTGATACATAAAAAAATTTTTTGAAAAATAAAAAAGAAGTTAAAAATTTTTGAAAAATTAATTTTTAGATACAATAATTCTGTCACATGTTAATAGTCATTCTGTCTATTTCGAAGAGTTCTAGGCGATTAAAATCAATACAGACCCAAAAATAAAAGAGATATGTACTTAAAACAAAATTTGAAAAATTGGTTGCAAAAGCACATATCTCCTTATGTAGCCATTCAATCGAATTTTCACCTAATACTTTTCGTCAGGGCTCGTCGAGAACTGCCCAGAACGCAGATCAGAACTACTGAGTACTCTCAAAAAATTTTCGACGT
>NW_017299070.1:114384-117426 GCF_001594075.2 Trachymyrmex cornetzi
TTTTTTTTTATTTTTCAAAAATTTTTTTTATGTATCAGGAACTCTAGGTATTCACGAAATGAATCTATTGGGCCGCTCAGAACTATTGGATCTCGATTTTCGATGAGAAGTTAGCACCCCATTTTTAAAAAATTGTTTAAAATACTTATTAAGCGGAACTCTTGTTATAAATTATATAGAACTCTTTGTCTCGTCAAAAAGAAACGGGAACTCTATTCAGAACTTCTGAGTACTATAGTTGGGGTGCTAACTTCACATACCCCGATAACTTTGTATTTGTGTTTGAATGATATATAGCAATGTGATATCTTAATAAGATTAACTCACTTAACTGTTTTTGTGCAAAGCATTATATTTTAAATATTAATTTTGCTTTCGTAATGTTATAAATATAACTTGCAAAACAAAATTTTTGTTAGTTTATGCATACTTATATCTTTAAACGTCTATTACATAATTTTTACTGTTATTATTTGAAGATACATTTTAAATAAGACCGAAATAGATCAGTCATATAGAGTAAGTTGGGGGAATATGCCAGTTGGAGGAATATGCCACTCGTTGTGTTTAACAATGATACCGATTAGCAGCGCTTGCGTTAATGACACAGAATTATTTACAATTGTGTGCTTAACGTGTTGCATAAGTATCAAGAATTTCCTCGCAACAGTATTGTTTTTACGTATGAGGTATAAATATGACGGCATGGTATATGAAAATGTACTTCTTATAACTTTTATAGTGCTTTATGTAAGTTATTATTTAAACATTGCACAATATTTAGCTCGATTAGCCTGTTAATCTATTAGTGTAGGTTAAAATGAAAATATTCGGTACATCGTTGATTCATTTTCTTAACAGTCGTACTGTACAGGCTCATCATAAGATGAAATAACGTATTGGGGCAATATACCACTACGTTTGTTAGGATAAAATGCCAGTAGTCATTTTCTCTAATATATAGGTTAGGGCGCTATAAACAAACGTTTTGTCGCATAATTTCGTTGTGACAGGATATTCGTATTGACAGATATTTAATAAATAAACTTAAATGTTTGTTTATTTGCTTATTATTGTATTATATTCATTTACTGCTGAATTAAAAATTCTGAATAGAGAATACAGTTTTTTAATCCATTTTAATGAATTGAATTTTCTTGATTACTGAAACTTAGACTACTTGTAACACTATGTAAATATAAAGTAAAACAAATATTTATTTATACGTTTCATACTTACACATTACATACTTTTACTTTTAAAATTGGCCCAAAATGTAATTGGATAATATCTAATTGTTGCAGTAGATGGATTCACGAGGACTGTTCGTAGAAAAATATATTTATGCTATTAAAAACGTGTCTGAAAGTTTATTTTATATGTTGTATAACTTAATCTATCGAAGTTATTACTTTTATCCTTATATTGTTTATTCATCATTAATTAAAAATATATAATAATTACTATTATCGATTAGAAAAATACAAATAGTACAAGTTCTCCAAAAAAGACCTATAAAATAGACCTAAAGAAAAGTAATTTTTTATTCAAATGTTTATATATTTTATATTTTAGCAGATCTGAATTTGCATCTTATAATTACATTTTACGATGTTTAATATTCTATTGAAAGAAAAAACTTATTGAAAAATATATTTATTTTATTTTTATGAAAATTATGTAATTATGTAAGAAATAGTTCAATTTGCTATAAAAACATTTATCAACATATTTATTGATATTAAAGAAACAGTTTTTATATGCATATAAATAATTAATGTTTTGTGTTATCATAATAAAAATTAATTATATAATTATTGATATTTGTACATCTTATTACGTTCGATTTTGTATCTAAATAAGTATAGACACTTACGAGAATCTATTTGATATACTTGTTCTATACGGGATTTGAATCTTTTCATAAATGCATATGCATCAAGCATGCGTAATCTTTCGATATACATTATTCAAGACATGTCATATTTTACATGGTCTTTTTAGTCATTATTAATGTAAGTATGGGCATTATTATACAGGTTTTTCCTCACATAACATTTCATTTTTTACCATATGTCACTTTCTTTGTGTTAATCAATTTATATGCATCGCTTTGGTATAATAAGATAACTTATACGTATAGCCTACCTAAGCTTTGCGATTCTTTCTATTTTTTTGTTAAATCCAAAATTGAAAATTGATATTTAAAAGACATAATATTTTTAAACATTAAAAAAAATATAAAATTTTTTCAAATATTTATAAGTGCAGTAAAGATTTTAAAAAGAAGTAGCATTTAGATTTTAAATCATATTGGGTAGGGTAGACCGGGGAGTAAAAGTCCCCGAGGAAAAAGGTCCACCCCTTGTATCTCGGTAATAAGGCATTCATTAGAAAATTCCGCCACACAGTTCGTTAACTAAGAGTAAAAATCTTATATCACACAATTCGTTACTGCCTAATAACCGTCAGGAAACTTGCACGGATGTGCCCATGTGTTTGAAAGCCAAAAGTAAGATATTAGCGCCGCAGTTATTTTAGTCTGAAGGGATCATTTTTGCACCTAGATAGATTAAATAAGTGTATTTATTAATCTTATTCTATTGTTTTAACAGTGTGATTATTAGAATTGTTATTTCTATTATAGTTTTTTAATAACAATGTCGCAAAGTTTACGTGACTTGTTGGGATAAAAAGTGCCATGGTTGTTGGGGTAAAAGTGCCATGGTTGCTCTGTATTCGTTAATGTTGATTCTATAACAAGTCGATAATCCTAAGTCGATAATCTTATCAGGGAAGTTGACCAATAATCAACAGTACGAAACGTTACCGATTACTTTCGATTATCGACTCATTATAGAATTAGCATTAGTGTTCGTTACGCAGAGAGACTGGTAAATTATTCATCTGCAGCGACTTTCATCTCCGATTTCGATGAAATTAGACTTATTCGACGCGTCTATATTACTGTAATAATGATGAATGATTTTATCGCTTAATTATCTTTTATAACAAATATTTTTTCAAATTCGTTATAATCAT
>NW_017299070.1:117678-118566 GCF_001594075.2 Trachymyrmex cornetzi
AAAAAACTCTCTAGTATATACCTATTTTTATCTCTGAAAATAGTTGAAACGTAATATATTAGTATTGGTACTTTTTACCCCATTATGTGGAACTCTTGCCCCACATATGGGGTAAGAACTGCCGAATGACTTCCTCTGTAAAATTTACGATATCTTTGTAATAAAGGGTATATATGCATACTTTCTTGCATGTATTTTATAGTCAAAGGACTCTAGTTTCGAAAAATATCAACACGATCTGTGTGAGTTAAATATTCTTTATTTTATAGCAAAAATGTCAAAAGTGGCTCTTTACTCCCCGATCTATCCTACATATGTATCTAATATGACCTAAGTATGTTTCCCTTTTTTCACCAAAAATGTTAAAAAAAATGAAAAACAAAATGATCCAATGTTATTTTTATAAGATTATAAGTTTATTAATATATTGAGACATATTTATTGACATGTATATAAAAATACACAAAGAACTATTTTCTAAACAATTGATTAATTTACTTTTTATTTATTTACTTATTTACTTTTTTCCACAATGTTTAGCAGATGAATTAGAATTTACAGTCTAAAGTAACAAAAGTATCAAAAACATTCGATATGTGTACATACAATCGATATGTGTACTTAGCTTAGTATGTCTAGGTTGGTCATATTGGTTCTACTTTACAAAGAGTTTCCTCTCTTTGGTTACAAAGAAAACGTTATGACGAAAATAAATTAAATATAGTGTTGTAAAAATAGATAGAACTACAATAAAATGGATTACGGAAATTAATAGCCATCTCTCAATAATTATACAGGGTGGGGAAAAAGTATGGAAGCAAACAATTATTTCCGAAACTATTCATTTTTCGACAAAATGTCTTAGACATAATTTTTATGGTATGAAAA
>NW_017299070.1:118717-121051 GCF_001594075.2 Trachymyrmex cornetzi
TTTTCATACCATAAAAATTATGTCTAAGACATTTTGTCGAAAAATGAATAGTTTCGGAAATAATTGTTTGCTTCCATACTTTTTCCCCACCCTGTATAATAGAAAGCAGTTACCTGCGAAATATTACATCATGACCACGAAGTTCTGCATTTTGCTTATCTGACAATGAACAGAATGAATAAATTGAGCAATAAACTGCAGATATAATCGAGTCAGACGGACAGACTGCATGAATTATTAGCTATCTGTTGAATTTATCGTGTAATTACTCACAAGCAGTAGGGCATATTCGGTCGATTACTTTATTATCGCACTGTTCTTCTGAAGTCATGTCTGACGCTGAAAAATAAATCAGAAGTAAATATTATATGAAGTTTGCTTGATAAATTCCGAAATTAAACATTTTGCGACAATAATTCTGAAAAGTTTTTTAAAATTAATAAATATTCCAACTAATTTTATTTTTGTAAAAATTTTATTTTTTAAAAGATACATTTATTTAGAAGTTAATTATAAATTTTTGGTAAAACTGCAGAAAAGGGGAGCACCCACCAACGACCTTGATCTTGACATATGTTGTCAAGGTCATCACTCTGAGTAACCTTCAACAAGTTTTAGCCATCGCTCGTCTTTCGTTAAAAAGTTATTACAAAAAAAGTTTAAGAAATAACGTATACGATATCCCTTTTCCACCATATAAAACAGCAATTTTTTGCTTTAAAGTATATTTTACAACTTTCCACGCGAAGCAACTCGCACCCTACCTCCCCCCCCCCCCCCCCCCTGCTTGGGGGCGCACGGTTTTCATATTTTCTTATATAATTTTTGTTCTTAGAACAGAAAATTTTTTCCTGCTTTACTCTACATGGTTTACAATACATGGTTTGGTTAGAGTTAGATTATTATATCCGTGCGTGTATAATAACCTAACCCTGACCCTCCCCTAAACTACATATTTACCCAAATTTTCTGCTAAAGCAGTGAACTTGTGTTCGTGGAAAGTCTTGCGCCACTAGGCAATAGGAGAAGTGGAATGCACAGTAGGTGGATATTTAGTTTAGAATAGTTTCTGATGTTTTATATATAGTCGAAATAGACGTTATTTTTTCAAACTTTTTAACGAATAACGAATAACGAGCAACGGCTAGAATTTGTTGAAGGTTACTCAGGGTGATGATCTTGATAATATATGTCAAGGTCAACGTCGTCGGTGGGTGCTCCCTTTTTTTGCAGTTTTACCAAATTTTTTTATTTATAAATTATGAAAAATACTTGATGACGAATATCTCCATCACATATTGCCTTCCAGATACATATAATTAGCGATAGAAAAGGCTATCAATGTGACGTCAGGCCGATGATAAAACGATAAATGCGAATACGATAAATATGACTTGTATATTTCAGACCATAGATTCTAATTCACTTGCTAAGTCATGAAGATAAGTGGATTAATAGATGAGTACATAGATATTTTTTGGAAAATAGTTTTTTTATACTCTTACATGTTAATAAATGTGTCAATCTAAGTGTTAATAAACTTATAATCTTAAAAGTATAACATGAGTTAGTAGTCCGAAACGAAATCAGAAAATTTCCATGCATAAACGTGGCGCAATTTATAGTGATTCAGAACTTCTCTATTATAAATATTTTGATTAAGATACTAAAGAATTATTTGAAAAACTGTAAATGTATGTTATATTTATATATCGAAATCCTTTGTTTACTTTTTTGATTTTGATCGAGTAACTTCAATATCATCTAAATATGTTACATAACGCAAAACATTTCTGTTTTAAACAAATACGAGGGTCGTCTGAAAAGTTTTGAGCCTCATCATGAAGATGGCGTTACTCGTCAAGGCCATTCTGGTATTATAATCGTGATACTTACGAAACATATATGTGACAATTGTGGTCACTTTGGACGTTCAGTTCTTGTTTGACAATTATTTGTGTCGTCGTTTTGTAAAAATGGAAAAAATTGAATATCGTGCTACAATTAAATTCTTGCATTTGAAAGGCAATACTTCTACGCAAATTAAAGCCGAGTTGGACGCTGTTTACGGGGACTCTGCTCCATCATTTGCCACCGTGAAAAGATGGGTAGCTGAATTTAAACGTGGTCGTATCAGCTTAGCTGATGATGAGCGTTCGGGACGGCCAACAACTGCGACCACCACCAATAACATCGAAGAAATTCATCAAATGATAATGGACAATCGTCGAATTAAGATTAGGGAGATACCAGAGGCTGTTGGCATGTCAAAAGAACGTGTTTGTCATATATTGACTGAAGGATTAGGCATGCGTAAGTTAACCGCGCGATGGG
>NW_017299070.1:121599-134361 GCF_001594075.2 Trachymyrmex cornetzi
AAAAAATATATCGACTTAAAAGGAGACTACGTGGAAAAATAAAATTGAATTTGACCGAAGAATTACTTGTTTCTATGGTAGGCTCAAAACTTTTCAGACGACCCTCGTATATGTAAAATCGAAACTCGGAATTATTGAATTTTATTGTTGCCCTTTATCTGCAATTTATCTTGTTTCTCTTGTTATTCTGTGAATAATTTTGTGTGTAAATAATTTTATGCTTTTATCTTATTTTGCAGATGAAATTTATTATTATTAAATTCGACGTTCTGTTTTACGCATTTTATGTTTTTTACTTACTTAAAATGATATAATACTTAGAATAGGTTTAAATATCTGCATTTTATAGATAATTTTTTATAGAGAACGATCGAAGTTGTATAATTGAAAACTCACTCGTGTTTATGTCATTAAAAATTTAAATTTTGTACATTTTAATTTATAATGGCTTATATCCTGCACAGTACTTATAATATATACATATACGTCATACATAAATCAAGAAGTAAAACTATAGATATGAATATTAATAATGGAAAAATTGTTACTATGTATACATGTACATGAACATATCTAAACATGCGAATTCTACACAATGACACAGTTAACTTAATAATTTATATAATGAGTCTGAAACTATTATTATAACCTCGATCAAGATCTTGGATGTATTCTTTAGATGTTGGATTTATCAACTCATTCAAAATACATTTATTAAAATGATTTACTTACGTAGCAATGTAATATTTTAAGGGCGTACTTCTGGTAATACGATGCTATAGAAATTATACAATAAAACTTGAAATATTGTAACTGTTTGAAAGTCTTATACACAAAATTTAACATAATATTTACTACAGATTTTGCATGTATGATATAATATATTTATAATAGTAAAAATTTTTTTAATATTGGAAATCATGAGAATGCATTTTGACAAATATTAAAATTTCAAGCAGTATTAAAGTTTATAATTCAATTATGTGAATATTTAATTCATCAAAATTTTAATACTGACTAATTTAACAATATTATATATATATATGTATATATAGAGGAAAGTCGCCGATACTGACATAGGTCTCCTCAAGTGACACTCCCTTATTTTTCGGAAACTAACTATTGCACTTTATTAATACTAATAAAATCATGATCTGTTTAGCTAATTAAAGAAGTACAAACTCATAATTCGTAGGTTTGTGGCTTGTTTCTATATCAAATCAGCTAAAAACGAATTCTACAAATGCGAAAATAAAATTCTTACGATTTTCTTTTGCAAATTGTGAGGTTTAAATAATAGTGACTATATTATTGATAATATTACGTCATTTTCAATACTTGCACTGAAAAAAATTTCTGGTTGAAAATGGACGAATCAGAAATTTCTGGTTAAATTTATTAGAATTCCAGTTGAGATAACCGGAATTCTGGTACTATATTTCTAGTAAAATCTACTAGAGAATTCTTATTTTTACCAGAATAATTATATTAATCAGAATTCTGGTTATCTCAACTAGAATTCTAATAGACATAACCAGAAAATTCTGATTCGTCCATTTTCCACCAGAGTTACTGTTTAATTCAACCAGACTATTTTTCTCAGTGTGTAGTTTCCGAAATAAGTTTTATTTATATTATTTTTTTTCTTATGGTAGTCTTTTCATAATACAATTTTTAATTTGAAATTGGGGTGCAGCGTAAATCGACACACCTGTCCGTAAAACAGACCATGAGCTAACTTAATCTTTATAATGTTGCTTTATACTGTCAAATAAGTCTATTGGAGCTGAAGACAATCGTGCATATATGGAACAACTCTAGAAAAACTATTGCGTTACATATTTGCACCTTGCAGAACAGCATAAAGTAAATATGCATATAATTCAATAAAAATGTTTTATAACGAAGTAAAATGATTCTGAAAAATCTTTTATGCATTCACTTATAGGTACTTTATACAGATAATTTCTGTAAAAGAAACATAATAGGAATACGTAGCATTACTGCCTATTGTGTCAGTTTTGGAGCCCATTTTATCAGACGCTCATTTTTGCATAACTTACGAAAAACTTAATTATTGCAAAATTGCAAACAGTATTATAAAAATTGCTTATACTGTCTGATAGAAGACACTTTTTACTTTGTATTTATGTTTTTGAAGTCGTATTTTTACTTTTTGTTTAAAAAATATTGTCTAAAAACAAAGTGTTATGTCGGTATCGGTGATCTTCCTCTATATATGTATGTATACAGGGTATTTGGAAATTACCGCCAAATGTTTCGTGCGTAGGTGGAACAGACTATAGGTACTTGAAATATCAAAGTACAATTTCTAACCTTCATTTGCACACAAATCAGTTCTAAATGAGAAATATAATAAAAAATATGTTAAGTGGTACGCATTCAACAACTTTCCCCTACTGAGTCGAAAAGTCCTGTACCATTTTGCGGTGTCAGCAACAGTTAACGAAATATTAATTACTAAAAATTGCAAAATATTGGTTTTGAATAATTTTTTACTCAAATACTATCAACTTTACAGAAAAACTGCGAGAGATGAAAATCATTTATTTTCTTCTCATAAAGTTCTGAGAATTTTTTCAGAATTTTTCAATACCGTATTTTCTCATGTTGGTAAATATAAGAAAATGCAGTACTAAAAAGTTAATAAAAATTTCTGAAAAAATTCTCAGAACTTTATGAGAAGAAAATAAATTATTTTTGTTTCTTGCAGTTTTTCTGTAAAGTTGATAGTATTTGAGTAAAAAATTATTCAAGACCATTATTTTGCAATTTATAGTAATTAATGTCTCGTTAACTATTGTTGACACCGCAAATTGGTAGAGGACTTTTCGACTCAGTATAGTCTGTTCTACCCACGCACGAAACATTTGGCGGTAATTTCCAGACAATCTGTATATATATACATGTACAGGGTACTTGATAGTAATGATAAAACTTTCACACAGGAGTAGAATGGAACTAAACTGAGAAGAAAAGTCCTCTAGCATTTTACAATTTCCTCTAGCATATACAGGGTGTCCTGACCTTTTTTGCCAATCACTTTTGTGTAGATAGAGCAGACTAAACTGAGTCGAAAAGTTCTCTACCATTTTGCAATTTTCGCAATAATTAACAAGATATTAATTACAAAAAATTGCTAAATATTAGTCTTGAATAATTTTTTACTCAAATACTATTAACTTTACAGAAAAACTGCGAGAGATAAAAATCATTTATTTTCCTCTCATAAAGTTCTGAGAATTTTTTCAGAATTTTTTCAGAATTTTTTAATACTGTACTTTCTTATGTTGGTAAAAATAGGGTATGTGAAGTTAGCACCCCAACTATAGTACTCAGGAGTTCTGAATAGAGTTCCCGTTTCTATTTGTTAACTATTGGGAAAATTGCAAAATGGTAGAAGACTTTTCGGCTCAGTTTAGTCCGCTCTATCTACACAAAAGTGATTGGCAAAAAAGGTCCGGACACCCTGTGTCCGTATATATATGTATATACATATATAGTATATACATATATAATATATATAGTATATACTATACATATTATGTATATGATATGTGTATATTTTTTTGCATAGACATTTCATTATGTTCATTTTGTATTTCCTCTGTGTAAAATAACTAGATTTCAGAGTCCTAAATTTTTTACGAATAATCATCCATATATATGCATATTTAAAAATGTAAATTATATTTTAATTTATAATGATTTATTGTCTGCTATTGTTATATATATAAGCGAAAAAGGCTAAATTAATTCAGCAAATTTAAATATTAGTTGAACTATAGTAATTGAAATTATATAAATCGATAATATATGCATGTATTAATTAGAAACTTACATGAAAATCTATAAAAATAGAATTTCTGCTACAAAAAAAATAAAACTTTAGAAATTAATATGATTAGAATATATCCTAAGTATTGTAAATATCATATTTTATATGATTTTTTGGTCCAATAAAAATAACATAAAGCGTTGTTAAATATTAAAGGATTATACTTAAACCAATTTCCAAAGATAAGCAACATTTTTTTAAATTTCCAAATATGTCAAGAAATATTATTTTAATACAAAATATGTGATTAAAAAATAAAATTTAATGAATTTATTTCTTTTTAATTGTTTATTCGATTGCTTATTCAACTAAAGAAAAGTTTTAAAGTAAATAGCGTTCTAACTTTATACATTTATCAAATAATAAATTAAATTTGAATAATCAAATTTAATAATTATTTTAGTTGAATTTTGTAACTATTGTTTTAGTTAAATTAACGACATATTGTATAGAAGCAGTGGCTTGACCTAGAATGATGAAAAATTATTCAATTTGTATATAATAATTTGGTATTATACGAAATTAACAGTGAATACGTGAAATACTAATAGAAATATTTTTATTAATGAAGTATCTTTACATTAATTATACAATGAGTCTGAAATATTTTCGAAAAACATAGGAATAAATGGCATTGTTATGTTGTAGCCATAATAAATTCCATACATTTGAATTTGTGATTTAACGAATATTTTGACGTGACGCCGCGAGTGCAGGGGAGAAATTTGCATTGATTAATCTATATACACAAGTCAATATCAACTCCAATTAGCATTTCTTGACATCGATCGCAAATACCGCCGACATGATGAAATCAAGTTTAATTCTTCCAATGAAATGCACATTGCGGAAAATCACTGGCGGTCAGCGAAAGCGGTCGACGATCTTTTGCTGTTAGTGCGTAATTTTCCGGTAGATAATAGCAACGATGTAAATCGTGTGAATTGGTGGAAGTTATGTCGATAATTATTACGTCAGCAAAAATTATGATTCTTCAGTAAAATGTGCTTTAAATCCTGAACATGTGATTTATATGAGTATATATATGTATGAATATACATTTTATTTTGATTTAAAGTAGGGGAGACCGGGGACAAAAGTAACATTTTGACTTTGAAGTGTTATAACAGTTAAAATATAATATTTACAAAAAAGTATATACCTTTAGATGTAGAATTTATTTAGCTACAAAATTTTCTTTGATTCAATTTTTCAATGTAACTAGAAAAAAAGTTATGTTTGTTTAAAGACTATCAGGAATTTTGTTACAACCGTCCCAACCCCTGGGACGATTGCAACAGTAGAGAGGGACAATTGTACCATATTATTTATAAATAAAATAATGGTTATTTTATTGGTTTTATTAATAAAAATACATAATTAAGAAAGGCTCAAATAATTCAAATAAAACAAAATAAATCAGAAGAGCTACGAGCCAAAACAAAACAAATTTTAATGTACATATGATACAGTTGACATTAAGTAAAATAAAAGTAAAAACAAAATAAAAATATGTAATATCTACATTAAACTAAAAATATGTCAACATCAACTAACGTTTCGATCACCTTCATTTTCAAAGTTATAAACAAGTATGTATATGAAAGCGGTTGACTACAATAGATTAACATAGATCACTAATTATAGTAGTATAATGAAAATTATTAAAAATAGACCTTCGTTGTTCAGGCCTGATTTCAGTTATATGTAGTCGACAGAAGGTAGATCCTGGATTTACGCTAAACATTCAAATATCGCTAAGTATCCAACAATGAATAGATGTAGTTGTCAAAAAATAAATCCTGGATATATGCCATGGTTTAATTACAAAAAATATTCGCCAAATATAAAAAAGTCGCTGATAATGCTATTAAGTAAACCGAAGTAACCGTCCTTACAAAATTCAGATTCTACAAAATTGGATAACTGATCCCAGGCATCGATGTTACTATTGTCCCCTAATGGTATTTTATGATTCATAGTAAATTTTTTAAATAAAAATCTAGATAAAAAGCAACTCAAATGTGAAAAACATCACACAGATAATCATTAAAACATATTAAAATAATACATTATACCTTTGTTATAAAGAAAAAAAAATATTTTAAATTTCGCGCACGCAATAAACGTTACTTGATGCATGAAAAAAAATTTCTGCTTCTGCACTCGTGCATGTTCCGCGAAAATCAGCATGTAACGAACGATTCGATGCCTATCTGTTTATAGAATTTTACCACGCGGCCACATACATGTATCTGTTATAATTAAAGAAATATTGTCGATGTTACTATTATCCCCGGTCTTCCCTACACATACACACATACACGTGCGAGCGACCAAAATGATTTAAAAGTAGATTTTTACTTACACTTGAAAAAATTTTTATACATATATAAATTTATCTTTTTTATGCAATTTATATTTTTTAAAATATAATATTATTAAAGATGTTTTAAAAAGTTTTTTATATTTGAATTTTTCGACTAAATTGACACGGTGAAATTAATGATATATTTCTATTACATTGTAGATATACTATAAATTTGATATTTCATATTTATAAAATTTTGCAGTGTTGATGCATTTTTTCACGAAATATTGGTGTGTACGTTATCGAGCTTCAACAGATGTCCAATAACAAGATTGGTTATAGTCTTATCCGCTGTTATGTGTGATAAGCATTACTCTTTTCCTCGATGTAATCATACGTGATTTTAAATGTATTCTATAAATATCACTTCATGACCTTGTACGAGCCCCAAAAAGCATTGTGATTATACACGTATGTCTAATTATTTATATAACATACATATGACAGAGAACGCCAATGATCGGTTAAAGTTAGATATGTTATGAATACAATATTCCTATATTCTTACTTTAAATTTAATTATCTCAGATATGACTGTGCGCCGAAACATTCGGACATTAACCACAATCGATCTGAGATGCTAAATAATATAAATATGATAAGGAGTTGAAACATTCTTTACCGAATTAATTTAGAGGGGGGAGGGGAGGGATGATATATTTCATATATAAGAATGTCCGAATGTTTCGGTTCCTCATCATATTTATATTATTAGCGTCTCAGATTGATTGTGGTTAAATGTTCGAATGTTTCGGCGCACAGTCACATCTGAGATAATTAAATTTAAATTAAGAATATATATTGTATTCATAACATCTAACTTTGACCAATCATTGGCGCTCTCTACCATATGTATGTTGTATACATTAAAACGGCCGGATCTTATTTCTTATTTGTTTAATTATTTATATTGTGTGACGTAATATTCTATAAATCAATTATTCGTATAATATGTAATGTACATACATATACATATATATCAATGAATAAAAATAAGTATGTTCAAGTAAATATGCAAACTAGACAATATGTAGAAGAAAATTAAATGTTGACGTACATTAAGTCTTGAATTTTTTTCATCTTAATTTATTAAGGAAGAAATCATGAAATGCACATTGAAAAAAATATTGAACCTCACTAATTATAAAAGATACGAGATCAAAGTAATAAAAAATCATTTAAACATAATAAATTCAAAAACATGTAATAATTATAATTTAAATATTATAAAACTATGTCAATTTTTTGTCAGAAATTTTTCCTATGAAATAATTTAGAAAACAGTATGTGCCAAATTATTTGAAATTATCGCGGCTGTTATTAGTAATTTAGTGATGTATTACTATGTGAAGTACTTTAATATTGCGAATTAATTTAATATTTGAGTTAATTAATATATTTAATATTATTATATTATATACTTTATTTATTATTTTTAATGCTGTTTTAATATTTTTAATACTTTTAACTATTACTAACAAACAAAAATTATGGAATTAGCCCACAAATGTTTGATTGGCCATTTTAGATCAAGTGAGATCGCGTTTCGCGCCAAAGAAATGCATCGTTCTTTTTCTTGATACCCTTCAATCATGATGTAAAGGCACGTTTCCTCTGTTGAGTACATGAAAGAGAAAAATAATGAGAGAGCGGTGAATGATGAGGTAGAGCGCGTTACGTATGTCAATCGTCTTAGAAAGTTCATCGGTGATAGTACCGACGCAGAAAGTGGACGATGATTTATAAAGTAATAATGACGCTACAAATCTTGTTTATTTAGGACATGTATGAAAAAATTAAATAGTGTTCTACTTTTGAAGATCTTCAAATTGCATCGGTTCTCTACGTACAATGAATGCTTGATTTAGTCAAGTGATAATTATAATTTTATCTTTCTCCTTTTCTTGAGATCGGGAGTTTCTCCTACAAATAATTCTGAGAAATACGTCAAAAAAAACATGATGTGGAAAAAAATATTACCAAGTGTTATTCTGAAGTTTTTTTAACGTAGTTTAGACTCTAGTCGAGAGACGAACATTATTAAATGAACAAAAAGTACCAGTGAACACTCTTCACGCTATTAAATGTTTACTCTTCACTGAATATTGATGCGCTATATTGATCTTGCTCGATCGTTAAATCCGAAGTCCAGGATAATTCCGCGAGAATTTTTTCTCCCGTGTCATTAGTAAAGTTCATCAAAATTGCAAATAATTCCGTTTCCCGGGAACAGCGTGACGTATTTTACACATATTGCGTGCGTGTGCGATTGAAAAATTACCGGAAAGCGAGATATGTACTTTCGCGACGTCATATCTTTTAACATAACTCAGCACAGTTTTCATTTTTACAATTCTATCTCATTTCATTACTTGACTTAATAATATATGTGTTATCTCTCTAACATACGTGAAAAGTATTCCTAGGATTACTGACATTTACCTTTTCGATTATCTATGTTCGGCGTACACATTGCCTGCTAAAGAACTAATTCATTCTACCGTTTATGTATTTTACCATATTTGAAAAAAAAACCGGTTGATGACGACAGTGACTGGTTTTGTCATTAGGACTATGAGCACATATATTGGTTGACGTTAGGATTTTGACGAGGAACAGGTACTTAAAATCGAGCGATGAGAAAAAAAGAAAGGCGGTGGGGAATCGATCGAGTCCGCACGACTTTCAATAGCTGATCAAAGGTGATGATCGTGGATGGCGGCCAGGGATAAATACCGGAATAATTGTAGGAGACGATCGGGTCGATCCCACCATTATCATATAATACGCACTCGCGTCCTGGGGTCAGCGCGCAGAAAGCTTTGCATGGTAAATACGAGCCGTGGACGAATATTCATCAGCAATCACCGCTGGTCTTTACCTTCTTAACGGACGTCCGTGAAGTTCGGTCTCTCTGTCGGCTTCGGTAAACTCGTTCGTGAAGTGGGCTTACTGATTACGGGCGATATCCAACGACGATCAACGTTCGATTGTAGGCAACGAGGTTCCTACGGAAGGATATTGCATACAGGATGTTGTATTCCAAGCGGTACGTACAGAGTCATCGGACGTAAATCCTGTCGCGACGCAGCAACAAGATCATTTCAACATTTTTTCCATTCTGACTTCTTTCTCATTGAAAGTAAAAATACTCATCGCGAAACTTAATGCTTGTTTTCTGACTGTATACTTTTGTTAACAATCTTCTTGCAAAGCGTTATACAATTCCTTGCTACGACAGTGGCAATAGATTCGCCACGATCGATTTTACGTCGAATTGTTTCTTTCGAAGAAGAAAACGTGTATTTACTGAAGCATCTAAAAATTTGACAAATCCGAAAATAATTTTAATCAAAATAATTTGAATATGAAAATAATTTTATCGGACTATTAAAATAATTAATTAGGGATATTCAAGTTGATTAGTAGAATGTCACAATTTCTTACGGTACTTATCACGCTTGAGTTTTCATAAATATTTTGATAGTTCAAAATTATTTTCAATTTTAGATACTTTAACAAAATCGTTCTTTTCTCGTAAATTAGAAATCTGGAAATGTGTTAAGAGTTTGTAATCTTTGCGGATCCTACGGCGAGAATTGATGGGAAGTATCACTTTTCAAGGCTTGCAATTGTGTTTAGACCGTTCGTGATTTCAGCTGTGAAATTAGCATCTGCCTCAGGCAATGGTTCACTTTGAACACATTCCTCGTTCCCTAAACGAGGCATCGCGCAAAAAAGAAGAGATACACCGAACGGTACCTTGAGTAGGATCTCCTCGAAAAAGTGGCACGGTTTTCTTCTTTGCGTTACTTGGACATTACTTATGATCGAGGTTTTACATTACAGGTGGTTCTCGTATCGGAACAACCTAATTACATAGACTTTGTTGAAACGACTAACTTACAATAACGTGATCTCAATTTTGGGAATTTTTTCTCTTTACAGAAAAATCTACAGAGAACACTATTTAAACATATTTGTACTTTATAAAAGAAATAAAAAAATAACTTGACATAAAATAATTTACGATTTTATAACGTTTTCTCAGGGATTACATTTGCCGTTCGATAAATTTGTATAAAAATTATATAGCAGAGTTAAGTAATCAATCGTTTAAATGAATATATATGAAATGATATACACTATCTTTAAATAAAACGACTAAAACTAATTAAATTTTTCTTTCTATAGTTTAGAATGCAGTATAATATATTGTTTTCAGATAGATAATAAATTAAAGAAAAAGTGTATCACATTATTTATATTGTATGCCACATTATTTATATTGCTTGTTGAATATTTTCGATATAGGTACGCTTATCCAATTGTGATAACGTATGTAATTTTGGGAAAGAAACTTTGCCTTTGGCAATTCCACTGTTTTTCTAATTATTAGTCGTAATTTATTATTTGTCCCATAGTAGTTTTATTTACAATTAACTGATAAAACTCATTCTTAAAATTTTTGAAGAAATTATCATATCGCAGCAATAATATGCTTATCTTAGAAACTAATTATCAAATGTATGAGCTTTAAATGTGCGTTTCTCGTAATTATCGATAATCTGATTATTGGTAGATGAGTTAGAAAGGAATTCTATAAATAAAATTAATATAAATGAGATATTAAAGTTTGAAATATTGAAGTTTGAGTATTGAGGAAAACTTCTCAAATAACTATTTCGAGCATTTGATGGATGGAATCTGATTATAATTTCCTATTAATCAAGATTTCAATATAATGGAGGAAAATAATTTTTTTACGTTAATTGCGAAAACTGACATTCAATACTCCCGTATCTGCAGCATCGGTAGGTTATATCAGGGAGAATGTATATCGAAGTTTTCTCGATCTCTAGTATGAATGAAGTTAAAGAAAAATAGTGTACTCGATAAGTAATGATTGCGATCTGATTTCTCCGTCCTCCGGCGACAAGGGAGATAGTCGATTTTCGGATGCATGCTGGACCTGGATGGTGCAAGTAGAACGAAGTAGACTTATAGTTGTAAGTGGAACATTACACAGCGCCTATTTTTAGCGCATCACCTGAGACACCTCGCTTAATTTTGCTGTCCTTAATCAGTCAAGGATCGATGTAACGCTAGAACGTGCTATTATTTTCTCCGATGAGCTCTTCGTCTCTTTTAAAGGGTTGCTGAAGATACGCGTGCACACATCGAGTTGTCGCGGACCTAACGCCGCTGCGTTTATAAATAAGGTACTCTACGTAACAATATATTGCATTATTAAATATCGTAGAATATTCAAGAAAGAGAAAGTCGCGGTCGCCCGTCGCTCATTGTGCAAGAAGGCGATTTGCAATTCGAACTTGTGATGTTTCGAAACAAATTGCACTTGCAACTTAATCATGATAAAATTACGTTTTAAATTTCCGTCGTTTTTCCATTGAAAGCGAAGGCAGAATAGCGAATCGTCGATATAATACGCCTTTGCACAATGCGCACTTTTTACAACTCGCCCAGTCAGTGCATTTACAGTTAAATTTCCATTTTGTTCACGTATTCGCTATGTGAGTACCAACGATTAACATAACAAAGCGATTTCATGAATTCGGCCGGGGAAACGATTGAATATTCATATGTGAACGAGCAGTTGGAAACTTTATTGCAAATTTCAGCGATCGCTTGCTAATGCATAATCACCGTAAACAAGCTCATCGTTGGCGAGATAAGCTCGCTGCAATTACTCAATTAATGAAAGCCGCTTGATTAATGACAGGAATTTTTTGCTAAACTCTCTCTCAATTTATGAAGCTTTAATTGATTATCTTCTTTCCTTTGCTTTTTTGCAAAGCAATATGGATAATACCGCTGTTGTTTACGATGCTAATAAATCCAGTTGAAAGGTCACATTTTTTTATTCGAGAAAGATTCAACTTTGACAAAATTGATATCTCTTTTCTGACGATCTCAGAGTGAAAAACAAAAATTTTGTGTGTATTTACTCGAATTAGAAAGATAATATTTTATATTCGTTATATTTATACTTTTAGATAAAATAATTTTTTTAGAAATATATATTTTTTTAATAAATGAATGATCTCTTTTAAACATTTTTTATTGATGAAATCGAGTTTAAACCAAGATATTTTTAATTGTTATATATTTTATAGCATTTAAATAGTCGAGAAAATGACCCCTGTGAAGCTAGCCCCCCATTATTAAAAAAATAATTTTTTTTGAGAGTTCTGAATAGATTTCCAATAGTTCCAGAGTTCCTGATAAGTTTAAGAAATAGTTTCGGCTATTAAAGCCATAAAAATGCGATTTAAAAAATGGGGGGGGCTAACTTCACGCAGCCCCCCATTTTCGAAAAAAAATCATTTTTTTTTAGAGTTCTGGATAGATTTTGAATAGTTCCAGAGTTCCTGATAGGTTTAAGAAATAGTTCCATTTGAAAAAGTAAAAAAAAACATTGAAAAACCCCCGAAATTGACACCTAAAAAACAGCCATAACTTTGAAAGTATTATCTTTACACAATTTTCTCATTAAGATATTTTATAGAAC
>NW_017299070.1:136099-141362 GCF_001594075.2 Trachymyrmex cornetzi
ATCTTTACACAATTTTCTCATTAAGATATTTTATAGAACCCTGCGGGGGCTACCCAGAACTCTCGACAGAACTGTCAGAACTCTTCAAAAAATTTCTTGCTCTTAATTGGAAAATGGACATCTAAAATCGCTCGTAACTTTTTCAGTTCAAATTTTACGGATTTTCGTCATTAGGATTTTCGACAGATCTCTGCGGGGGCTACCCAGAACTCTCGGTAGAACTGTCAGAACTCTTAAAAAAATTTTTTGCTTGGACATGAAAAAGTTACGAGCGATTTTAGGTGTCCATTTTCTATAGAAATTTAAACGAGTAAAAAAATTTTTTGAAGTTCTGACAGTTCTGTCGATAGTTCTGGGTAGCCCCCGCAGAATTCTGTCGAAAATCCTGATGATAAAAATTCGTAAAATTTGAACTGAAAAAGTTACGAGCGATTATAGGTGTCCATTTTCTAATTTAGAAAAAGAAAAATTTTTTCTGGGTAGCCCCCGCCGAATTCTGTCGAAAATCCTAATGACGAAAATCCGTTGAATTTAAACTGAAAAAGGTCCGAGCGATTACAGGTGTCTAGTTTCTAGTTTAGAAGAGCAAAAAAATGTTTAAAGAGTTCTGACAGTTCTGTCGAGAGTTCTGGGTAGCCCCCGCCGAATTCTGTCGAAAATCCTAATGACGAAAATCCGTTGAATTTAAACTGAAAAAGGTCCGAGCGATTACAGGTGTCCAGTTTCTAATTTAGAAGAGCAAAAAATTTTTTTGAAAATTTCTGACAGTTTTGTCGAGAGTTCTGTATAGCCCCCGCAGAGTTCTGTCGAAAATTCTAATGACAAAAATCCGTAAAATTTGAACTGAAAAAGTTACGAGCGATTATAGGTGTTCATTTTCTAATTTAGAAGAGGAAAAATTTTTTGAAGAGTTCTGACAGTTCTGTCGAGAGTTCTGGGTAGCCCCTGCAGAGTTCTGTCGACAATCCTAATGACAAAAATCCGTAAAATTTGAAGTGAAAAAGTTATGAGCGATTATGTGTCCATTTTCGAATTTAGACAAGCAAAAATTTTTTGAAGAGTTCTAACAGTTCTGTCGAGAGTTCTGGGTAGTCCCCGCAGGGTTCTATAAAATATCTTAATGAGAAAATTGTGTAAAGATAATATTTTCAAAGTTATGATTGTTTTTTGGTATCAATTTCGGGTTTTTCAATGACTTTTTTTTTACTTTCTCGAATGGAACTATTTCATAAACCTATCAGGAACTCTGGAACTATTCAAAACCTATCCAGAACTCTAAAAAAAAATTATTTTTTTCGAAAATGGAGGGGCTGCGTGAAGTTAGCCCCCCATTTTTTAAATCGTGTTTTTATGGCTTTAATAGCTGAAACTATTTCTTAAGCTTATCAGGAACTCTGGAACTATTGGAAATCTATTCAGAATTCTCAAAAAAAATTATTTTTTTTAATAATGGGGTCTAGCTTCACAGGGGTGAGAAAATGCTAATATTATAGGATTATAAAAATGTTAGATAAAAAAAGTTTTTGTTTATCATTGGTAACAGAATTTATTGAATTGCTTGACGAAATAAAAAAATGTTTGACTTTAAACGTTATTATCCTTAATTACTGTTTTCTCTAACAATTATAGGTATTTATGTAAATTCAAGCTTATTTACCTTCATGCATTTATGTACCTATGTATAATAGAATCAATGATTGAAACAGATGCATGAAACATTAAATGAGTTAAATAATTATACACGATTTATTAAATGGTTATATGAACATTCAAAATTATATATCAAATAACAATAACATAATAATTTATATTAATGCTGTAATTGGTTGCAAACTTCGTTGAATCAACATTCAATTCTATCAATCCGGGATAATGTCAATAAGATTATTTATATAACATTTGCATTATTATTACATATGCGATGCGTTTTTGGAAACTTGTAGAGGAAGGGAGGGGGTTGTTTTATAACTTAGTAGATATATGATGTGTGATATAACTATTTTTGGTATAAGTTTATTAGTCAAAGAGTGTTACCAATTATGTCATGTAGATGAAAGTTCTTAATTTACAAAAAACTGAATGGGAAAAAATACGGTTATGGAATAGGAGGGACTGGAGAGAGGATATGGAATATATCACTAATTATTGTATAGTGTATTGATATCGGATACATACACATTTCGATACAAAATGTAGTTCAATTACATCATTAGAAAGCCACATTCAAGGCTTCCAAGCTAGATTAAAGTTACAAAATGAATATCAACATACTTTTCAAAATTACGTAAAAAGTATAGGGAAACTCCGGTATATACGCCGCGTCATACCTAACAAAAACTTAATTTATCAAGTATTATTTACTATATTTAAGATAAATAAACTATACTAATAAAAACTTTATATTATTTACTATTATTTAAAAAATATTAGAAATTTGAAATATTTATTTTTTTACATTAAACATTTTTTTGTCGTATTTTCGTCGTATAGATGGAATGTATGGCTTATGAAAAATTTACCAGTAGTGTTTAGAAATAAGACATAAAATAATACAATAACTTATAAAATGTGTTCACATAAAGTTTTATTAAGGAATAAGAATGATAAATATACAATACATACGAATAGATAATAGATAATAATTCTAATTTATTACATATATTATAAGTGTCATGCTATGAGGTACATATTTCATGTAGTGCATTTATTTAATGACTGAATCCAATCTGCGCACTTTGTTTGCTTTGGGCATAAATCCCGCTCGCTAAAAATGCCACATGTCCCAAACAAGCATATACCAGATAATATCAAGCTGAATAAAGATTACAAGAGCTAAGCATTTTTATTTTGCTATATATTCCATTCTTTACTATTCCTCTACATTTATGTATCATCAAATAACCAATAACACTGCCTACAATAATCATTTTATGTTGTATAAGTTATGATTGCGCTATTTACTACATTGACAAATCGACTCAATTGAGAGTGGTTTTATTAATAGTAACAGTAAAAAACTGAAATCATAACACATTACTAATATAACATAAAGTATATAACAGAGTGGTTATTACCCGTGCAAATTACCCCCACTTCTATTTTTTCTGACGGCATAAATACCGGAGTTACTCTACACCTATAAAACTGTCTGTTACATGTAAAACTGAGATGCAACTTTATGTAGTAAACACTATTGACTAGTGATCATGTTACCTAAGCAGTTTGTAAAGATATAATTTTGACGATTACCTCAGAATGTAACGCAAACTATATAAGATATCGTGGTGTTCCACAATCCCTCACTTATTTCCGCTTCCTTTCCTTTATATAATTGCGCGAAAGAAAATTTTTGATTTATTTGGGCTTATTAGTTTTACTTATTAAACATCAATATCAATTTGCATATCAAAGCTGTGTTCAAAAATCTCGTTCTGAGTAAGAGTTAACTAATGGCTTGGTATTTATAGTATGAACGAATCCTAGAACCATATTCATATTATTAAAGAGAAGAAGACATCAGAGCTGTATTAACATCTTAAAACAGATTAAAATTTAAAATAAGAACCACACACACAATTATGAATATCAGTCCATAATAAAATTTAAAATAAGAACCAATTTATGAATATCGATCCATAAATTAATTCTTTTATTCAAAGTAATGTTTTGGAACGTAGTCTAAATAAGCTTTCTTGAAAATTAACTAAAAAATTAATTTTTGTTATTTAGAATTATATTTTTGTGGTAAATGTTAAACTTTTTAAATTTGCACTTCAAAAAGAGATAGTCTTGGTTTAATGTTGAGATAATAATATTATATTAAATATATAGCTATAGGTAGATATAACTTATAGTAGATGATGTGTAAACACTAATGGATTTAAGACATACAAAACGTATATTTCTTTTATGTATTAATCAAGAGAGTCATATTTTATTTTATTTTATCAATTCATTATAAATTAACAGTTACTTACTTTTAGCAACTTCTCAATCGTGTATGCATAGATGTATAAGTTGTTATAGTCATTAGCGATGGTAGATATAGCATTTTCCAAAGATATGAAATCGAATTACAAACCGCATCGAAGACGAAGGCATCGGATATTTCTCTTAAAGAGTGTCACTATTTGCTTGATGACATTGCATCATATTTATTTATTACGCCACCATTGTCAAATGTATACATACGAATCATCTGTTTGAGAAATTTTCTTTTCCGCAGTAAAATGTTGAACGTTCGTTCGAGTAATCTTTTATGATGTTTTGACTACTGAATATCTCCAGCCGTCGAGCAAAGTCAGTCTAGTCATCTACCGCGCAGAACATTCTATAATATATTCCAGATACTCATTAATGGCTGTCTCAATGTCAGTCTCATAATAAAAATATAGCGATTTTGCGAAGAGGCAAAATCCGGATGACTTCCGATTATTAATACCAAAAGTTTTGTTAGAATTAATTACAATTGATTCAAATGTTTATGATAGGGGGATGTTTTATTTTGTAAAAGATCGATCTTCCCAAAAATAGTGATTTTAAACTGATCTATTTTTACGAAAAATTGATTTTCCTAACTAAAAGGGACTATTTTAAATTGATTTCTTTGTAAAGATTCACTTCTTTTTAACTATTTCGAAGTAATGTTTTTGTAAAGAATCGATTTTTAATGATTCGATTCGAAAATTGCACATCCCTAATTTATGATTGTGAAATAACGATTTTTGTTTTAAGAAAATTATATTTCTTAAAATTGTTAAAACTTTAAAAAAAATCGTATTATAGTCTGATAAAAAGCTAATTAATAATCCTTTTAGGAGAGAAGTTTTCTAACAAACTTAAAAACCTTGTTAAAGATTTTCGAGATCGATAAAATTGATTTTGGGGTTATAGGGGTATGTGAAGTTAGCACCCCAACTGTAGTACTCAGGAGTTCTGAATAGAGTTCCCGTTTCTTTTTGACGAGACAAAGAGTTCTATATAATTTATAACAAGAGTTCCGCTTAATAAGTATTTTTAAACAATTTTTAAAAAATGGGGTGCTAACTTCTCATCGAAAATCGAGATCCAATAGTTCTGAGCGGCCCAATAGCTTCATTTCATGAATACCTAGAGTTCCTGATACATAAAAAAAATTTTTGAAAAATTAAAAAAAAATTAAAAATTTTTGAAAAATCAATTTTTAGATACAATAGTTCTGAATAGAGTTCCTGCTTCCTCTCAACGATACGAAGAGTTCTCTGTACTTTTTAACTCCAGATTC
>NW_017299070.1:142454-147646 GCF_001594075.2 Trachymyrmex cornetzi
TTATAAATTATATAGAACTCTTTGTCTCGTCAAAAAGAAACGGGAACTCTATTCAGAACTCCTGAGTACTATAGTTGGGGTGCTAACTTCACATACCCGGGTTATAGAATGTTTTAATTCAAATTTCAAAAAACAATTTGTTTATATTATGAAACTCACTTTTAGGAGATATTGTACCTATTTGTAGGTAACTACATGGGTAAATAAATCTTTATTGCATTCATGTAAATATTCAAAATGTTCCATATTTTTAATTAATGCTTCAGAAATGTTTCTATTTTGAATTTTCAATGTTCGACAAAAATATCGCAATTACGCTCAAATAGACCATATTAGATACAGTTATCTTATATTGTGTTTGTTACATTGTACAGAGTTATTTATTTTAATCTTAACAGGCAAATATTCCGAAAATTTGCAGATTTGTTAAAAAAATATTCCAAATAGAAATTATATGGTATAAAAGGGAACGTACGTGTTGTGACCTTTTTAATGTTGCAAAATCTCAATAAAACATCACTATGAAATTAACGTATATTCTTTAATATTTTTCTATCATATTCACCATCAGTGATGCACACTGAATTTTTATTAGTGGTATACTTCACTTATGATCGTCACTTATGGTCTCAACATTAATGTATTATTCTCTATGATATTTGAAGAAGGATTTATGATGACAGCGAAAGTATTAAACTGAATTTTAATTATTTCCGGTTGTCATAAGATGGAAGAATTATTGTAGTATAGATCATAGTTAAATATATTTGATGAATCTTTTTTAATGTATCTTAGATGCTTAAATATCTTTATTTAAATTTATAGTTGTCATTTTTTAACTGCCCGCCGAATTGATTTTTTGGACTTAAAAACGTAACTGAACTTATTAATTGTAATAATATCACAAATTGACAAGCAATTTAATAATTTAATGCTCAATTGACAGTACTTTAAAAAGATCTTAAGGGGATGCTGGAGTGACGGTCGAAGTTAATCAAGGTCGATAGTACAGACTTTTTTAAATTCCAAATTCGACAATAGTGACATCTTTCATTAATTTCTTATACTTATTATATATCGTTGTGTCTCACTCAAACGCATTCATCTGTCCTTATCTAACATATTGCATCTCTTAGAAAGAGATTAACTAAAATACTGCTCGGTTTCATGGCTAAACAGTCATACATCGTCGATTTCTCACGCGCTAGACACACAATTTCGTTCCTTGCGCTAATCTTTTTATTTAGGCGTAAAACTTAATTCTAAATATCAAAACTTAATTCTAAATATACGACTGTAATCGTCTATTTATTCTGCATGTGCTCCTGCCCTAATTTCGAGCATATAACGTGCATATAATTTGTTCACGAAGTAAATGTTTGGTGAGCTGATAGCACATGGATACAGGAATCTGTAATTTATTATTTTTCCTAGTTTTGGACACAAAATACACCAGGAGCAGGTACATTAGCACGGATATTTCAATCGTGGAGAAGGAATTTTTATTCTGTGTAACTAATTCGAAGAACCGCGCAAGGAACATAAACGCTTGCTTTATCGGTATAAAAAAAGAACTCCAGCATCCCCTTAATGTACTGAAAATAAATTCGGTGCGCAGTTCAAATGACTTCATATGTGGTATATAAATTCACATGAAAATATTTAAGCACCTAAGATCCAGCTTTGATCGTTATAGGCGTTATCTCTTACTTGTTGTATTTAGGTATATTATACAGTCTTAATAAATCGTTTATTATTATATCTTTTTTTATTATCGATATTTTACTTTCGCCATTATTTGCTATCGAATAAGTGTAATTTTCCATTTTTAAACGTAAGATTGTATATATCTCGAAATGTGTAAAATGTTAAAAGAACAATGAATAATTTTCGTTGCAGGAGTCTGCGGAGGATCGCCCGGCATGATGAGCCGGAATTCAGCAACGCCAGTATCTTGAATAGCATGGAGAAGTTCGTGCGCACCGTGAGCGAGATGGAGGACACCATCCTGGTGCCTAGCCGTCTGCTGGATCTGTCCGTGGGTGATGCGGGTGATACAATCTACATGAAGGGCAAACGCGGCTGCACGGTGAAGGACACCTTGGCCAATACCGACCTATACCGTCTCTACAACATCATCAACCAGATGAAGATCGAGTTACTGTGGTCGCAGGAGCCTACGCGAGGCACCGTGGCGGACGATCAGACGCCGATTAAGAGTCATCCGATTGGTAGCCCATCTGAACTGACGCACCATCAGGCTATAAGCAGTGGCAGACTCGGCCATGTGCGTTGTCCCAGCACCACGTCTATGCAGAGTGTACAGAGCGCGTCCTCGATCGCCTGGACCTCCGACTCGGACTCTGAGAATGGCATTGAGATTGACAGCGGCCTAGAAGGTGAAGAATGCGTAGTCGATCTAGCAAGCATCGCCGCTGAAAACTTTAAGCGTCATCTACGCGGTCTTCACAGCAGCATCGCCCGTATGACAGAGGCAGCTGAGTATCTGACGTTGCGGTATCAAGCCGATGTAGGTGGGCAGGTTTGATTATCCGCTGGTATCATTATCATCACCATTGTTGTCGTCATCGTCGCCGCCCGTGCGTCACTGATTGTCATCATGTTAGTTGGTATTGCGAACAAATATCACATCGTCACTTTGTAATCGATCTCATTGACATTTCCGCGATTTTCGATTTCCCGAGATTGAGAACAGAATTTCAGGAAACGCTGATGATGAATCGCAAAAGATTTTCTAGCATTAAACTAATCCATATCAATTTGTTATTTTATTAACGTATAATTTACTGTGTTAAAATACGCTGTTCACGCGATTAGTTTATGTGAATGATAAAGATATGTTTCGATAATGTATTTGGGACGCGCGATACGAGACAATAAATTGTCATCGGATATATAGAATTCCGCATAAATAAACTATTAGTTCCCAAATAGAATGGAGAGACTATGAGATAAGATATCTCGAGATACTCGTATCATTTTTGGCATAGCATTAGAAAAGAAAAACGACTAGTCCAGGCTTTGATTTTCTTCATTGCCATTTGTGCGGGTTTGAATTTTGACGATGGGTGTTACCTGCTGTAGACGAATAGAAGCTTTCGAGATGACATGCTATCACCAAATGTTATAATTACATGGGTAGTAAGAAGAACGGATAATTTCATCTTGAAAGAATTGGGAATTAATACGAATAAGTGTTTACTTTCAACCATCCAAATGTAAATTCTTAAATTTTTCGGTCATCTTGTTAGACGAGACATTATCGAGAAACTCGTAATCCAAGCGAAGGTAATGAAAAGCGACGGAGAGGATATATCGACCAAATAAAAACTTTAACGAATATGCCGCTGAAGGACATGATGCACTTAGCATGACTTAGCGGAGGATTGTGAGGCGTGGCAGGTTATCGCACACATAACTGCATGAAAAGTTACGACATTCGAAAAAACCGCAATCAAGAAGATAGCATTATGGGAGCTAATGTTTGATTCTGTTCTGCTTTTAATAATATAGTTTAGCACCGGCAGATCGAACAAAATGAAAAGAATCTAAAATCAAGGATGGATGTGATTGTACATCGTTATTAACCCGGGAGTGATTACATACCGGTCATTTTGCCGTACTCTTCCATTTTCTATTTATATCTTTCAATTTATTGGCACTATTATATTTTTACCTTTACGTAAATGTTTGTTAATGTTTTTTCGTATAGTATGTGAAAATAGATGACGTAAACACACTTATATCTATATAAAATTTGATATGTTGTAACGGTCGATCTAAAAGACCGTAACGCGCGCACTTACGTTAGTGTTTGTCGTCTCCGCTAATCTCCGTCATTATTATATTTTTATAAATAAAAAATAAAATTATTATAATTTTCTTATTATTTCGTTATCAATAATTTTAATAAACAAAAAAAAGATAAAATTAAAATAAAGATATATCATATAAATACAATTATTTCCAGTAATTATTACGTTCCTTTGTTTTTAATTGATTAATATAAAATATTATCACACAGAACGTTTTCTTATTAATTATTACTTATAATAATTATAATCATATATGTATTCTAGTTATAACACATATAAGTGCGAAAATATATTTCGGTCAAAATGACCAGGACGCGTCTACTAATGTTAGCTTCGAAACGTGCCTACTCCCAGGTTAATGTAAATAATTTTTTCGTCATTATATTGGAGCACATTGCGTTTCTAGTAATAGGTTTAGATATTACATGTGTGTTTATGCAAAACATGAGCAAGATGAACATAAAACAAAAATATCGAGGAAGATACATTTAATACATGAATTATATAGTTTATATCATTTTTATTTATGTCACACATACACACACCATTCTAGATTGCAATTTCCCAAACAATTTTCTTTCGATGAAGCACCATGTTAAGAACAATTCTTTATTTTACACTATATCTCTACTTTTGTATTTAAAGAGTTACAATTAATTTAGATTTGATGTAGATTATTTTAGTTCATAATTACAAAAAAATTCAGTATGGAAATATAAATTTCATATCAATACAAGAACTGTTAACAATATGAAAAATAATTTTTTAAAAATAATTCATGAAACAACGTTTGGAGTTTTGTTATTCTATGGACATAGATTCTATAAATATATAGTTATCATTTAGTTTAAATAAATATATAACAGGTCTTATTTTTTCTAAATAAACAATATATCGACTTTTTGAGAATATAAAAGTACTGTTAGACATGTGGACATTTTTAAAAACTATTTGTAAATTGTATGGAAAGAAATGAGATAAAATTGCGAAATAGTTCCTGTATGCACTATTGTTGTATGTTATTTTATAACATATGCGATTTATTGTAACATAAGTTATGATTAGTGGTTTGTAATTAAAGTACCGAATTACCTCTGAATTATTGTAAATATTGCTACATCGAAAAAATGAATGCATTTTGGACATAGCGGCTGAGTAAGATTGTACAAACTATACGTCTTGGAATTTATGTATATCTATGGTAAAAGCTGTGAGTCAGTTTCGCTAAAATATCCTTAGAGTTTTCTCTCCACTTTTAGATTTTTGCTTTTCGAGCGAATTGTTAATGTTATCGAATTATATCTGATACTGCGGCGACGATCGACATTAGTGTGTGTGCGTGCGTGCGTGCGTGCG
>NW_017299070.1:147725-162042 GCF_001594075.2 Trachymyrmex cornetzi
ATATATATATATATATATATAGCGCTCTACGATTATTTATTTCTACATAATAATAAGAGTTTAACTTTTAAGTTGCACAAGTTGTGTATACTTGTTCGCTGTAAATCATTTCAAGTCGTGATTAGAAAAGAACGATACACTTATCAATATGTTTCCAAACTTAGAATTTGGAACGCTGTCTGGAATTCTACTTCGTAATCTACAGTTTGCAGTGTACATAGAGCCGGTGAGATGCTTTCCTGACGCGTTGATCCGAATGATAGTGAATTTTGCACATCGGATTTGTATAGTTTGCGGTTGAAGATTTTTAAACTTTTAGTAAAATTATAGAAAACAATAAAAAAAAAGAAAAAAATGTAGCGAAAGAAAATCGTTACTATTATAATGGTTTTCGAGCAACACAAATTCTAATAAATGGTATAACTTTTAAAAGATATATCTTTCTATACTTATAGATACATTGATATATTTTGCTTCATATTCGTGATCTGTTGAAAATCTTTGCATTCGAGGCGAGTGGCGCGAACTTTCATTTTTATTTTATTTTTTTCTTGTATATACTTTATGTACATATAAAGATACGTAAATTATAGATACGGTGCCATATCTGTTGAAACTTACGTTTTAACATAATCTGCATTCGTGAGCCGCGCAAAATTGTGGAAACCTTAAACGTCTAATACCAAAATCACGACTAGATGATTCGGATTGTACATACTGCGATTTTGTATTGCGCCACTAATTTGAAATTTTTTGAAAGGTGTTTTTTCCATGCAATTTTTTTTGTCTTTTTTTATAGAATAAAAGGGAAATGTTTCAGAAAAGGCTTTTAAAACATTTAAGCTTTTCATAATTATGCAATTGACTCGCTATGCATAGGTAAATTAAGTTAAAGATTAAGTTATATTAAGGATGATTTTTATATTCATTCCATTTCGGGAGTTATATACCTTTATGATTGTTCTAAGATATGATATCTCAGGGATTTTTAAATAGTAGTGTACACATGTATTGATATACTCGTTACTATTTATATATTGATAAATTAACTAAAAAAAATTAAAAAGAATATCTAGAGGCATGATAGTGCTAAGCAAACGAAGCGTCATGGTGCGAGATAGAAATTACTTCAGAAAATTCTCTATAAAATTTTACTGCTACAACCAAGTCAAATTGTTTAACAGCAAAGAGAAGATTCGTTGCTACACTGGATATAAACTACGTAAAGAGTAGTTAAACGAATATTTAAGAATCTCTGAGATTGTATAAATTATGATTACGTATGGGTCATAATTAACACGTGTAGTAACGTAATTATTAAAATACAAATACCGTGCTGCGATAACGATTTACTCTTCATGTGGAATCATAATCGTTAAAAGATTGGCGATGTTAATTAGAATGTTAATAAGAAATATTTGATACTTGCATGCATTTATATGAAAAAGAACGGAAGTGTCTAAGCAGAATATAATTAGATGTTTATTATACCGCGTTATAGAAATGAGACGAATTGTTCTCAAGGTTCTAAAAAATGTATAAAAGAGAATCACTTTATAATTTGTTTAATGTTAATATGAAATTTCTATTTTGAAAAAGTTCTTTTTTGCATAATTAAATCCATTGTGAAAACGATGCAATTGTGATCTTTGTATCATATAGGGTGTATTTGTTTACGCAGCGGTTAGCGCAGAGAGTATCATTTAATCCTTGTTTAACACTCGATGAACAACAAGGATAAAGTAATATTTCTGCGCTAACCGCTGCGTAAACGAATACAGGGATAGAGACATTTGCTATGCAATCGAAATACTGTCGCACATAATATTTTGTGCTTCAATATAAGTGTCTTTTAGCTTTACACAAACGTGTTTATTAGTTGCATCGGAATTAAGGTGTATACGAATTGCCTTGATTTTATATCGTTGTAATTGTTATAAATGTAATGTTAAAAATGCTCAATTTCTGTAAAACACATACTGGCTTTAGCAGATGATACTGCGATGTGCAGATTAAATGAGCACATTGAATTTTCGAGATACTTGTACGGTATTTGTATATCTGCGCACTTGTATAATCTTGTAATGGTAATAAATTAATTACTTCCAAGCCTATTGTCTACACTGTCTTATTATGCAGGGTGTCCCAAAAAGGTCGGGACACCTAAATATCTCGGGAAATATAAGTTTTACAGAAAAGTGTTTCAGACAAAAGTTATATGGTTTAAAAATATCTATTTACTGATGCTATCAGTTTGACCTTGGGTTGCGTAGCCAAGGTCAGGTCAAGGTTACATTCATTTTCTGAAATGGAACACCCTATTTTTGATTCAAGAATCTAATAGCTGATGTCGAGAGCTTTCCAAAACGCTATAATGAAATATTTTTTCATGAAGCACTTTTCAAGTTATAATGCTTCAAAGTTACAGTATCGCCGGCACTAGTATTACCCAAGATATGTAATACCACGCGTTATGTTTTTGTTTGTGCGTTAACTGAAAGTCAAGATTTACAGACCACCGATCGATCTCTTGCCTTGACTGGCCAGTCTCCAAAATTAAATATTTTGGGTAATGCTAATGCCGGCGATACTGTAACTTTGAAGCATTATTGAAAAGTACTTCATAAAAAAATATTTCATTATAGCGTTTTGGAAAGCTCTCGACATCAGCTATTAGATTCTTGAATCAAAAATAGGGTGTTTCAGAAAATCAATGTAACCTTGACCTGACCTTGGCTACGCAACCCAAGGTCAAACTGATAGGATCAGTAAATAGATATTTTTAAACCATATAACTTTTGTCTGAAACACTTTTCTGTAAAACTTATATTTCCCGAGATATTTAGGTGTCCCGACCTTTTTGGGACACTTTGTATACAGCCAAACACAGTTAAAAAGAATCAAATAGTATTATATATCAAAGTGATTATGGATTCCTATATTCCTAATCTTCTGAAATTAATGAATCGATCTTTAAATGTTCTTACTGTTTGTTTTTGGTATGTAAATCTGACAAAAGAAAATTTATCTTTTTAAACCCAGAAAGAGAATCAGTTTGTGTAAAATGCTTTATTACAATAAAATTTTCAAAAATTTCATATTAAAGTTAAAAAAGTCATTGTAAATATACTAAATTTCTATTATTAAATTATTTATTAATTACTAAAAAAAATTAACATAAAGATTTACTAAATTAATTATAAAATGATCAATATAAAATGAATTAATATTGCATTATAAACTAATTGTTCACACTTATGTTCAAAAATTTTTATGTCAAAAACAATATTAATATTTTTCTCAATTATTACGCTCTTAGCGTTTTACTCATAATCACGAAAATTTGACAGTTTGAAGCAAAATGAAGCTGAAGAGTAAACGTGCCTATGTTTTAGATAGAACTCACTAGGGCTTCCATGTGAACAAAATATATACGTTAAACTATGTAACCGTGGATATTTCCGGCGGATAAGATCCATGGTTTTCGATTTTGTTCCGCATTACGTACACTGGTTTGGTTCTACTCATTGTTATGTCCACAGAATATAATTGCCTTATAATGCATTATAATAATTGTAGGAAATTTCTTGTGATTTCCTTGGCGACTTGTGTCGCGTGCGTATGTGTACGCTAATTCTATCTTTTTGGGATTGTGTGCACTGAATAAATCACGAAATGAAGGTATGAAAAAACGAATTTATTCCGATATTGCAACTACCGTACGACTTGACGATGATACAAAAAAACAAGAGAGTTATATGAAGGGGAGAGTCAAGCTGGGTAACGCACGAGCAGTTAAAAACACCAGATCATAGCGCTGCCTGTCGCCGTCAGGCTAGTGACTTAGCAATCTACACGCACGGCAGACCAAGGAACTAAAAAGCGCAACGTATATGCCGGCAACTTGACAACGTACGCAACATTATACCGCCGCCCTTGAAAGCGTCGGCTTTCAACGCCAAACAAAGAGCTTTAATATGTGTGTGCGGTATTAAACAAAATGATATAAAGATTCTATTACATATAATATAATACTTCGATAAAAAACAGATTTATAGTCTTTATACTTATCGTGGAATAGGTAAAATACATATCTTTGTAACGGGACGTTTATACGGTCCTTTAGACGTTCGGACGGTTACAACGCGAGTAATTCTATCCTGACTAGAATGAACGCTTTCTACGCGTGCTAGATTCCAGCATAGGGGTGGTAAATTGTCTTCCCGCAATATTACCATTTGATCCACCTCAATGTGATTGCCAGGGCTATTCCACTTTACTCGAGATTGACAATTGTGTAAATATTCGTTGACCCAACGATGCCAAAAATGTTGCTTTAATTGCTCAACTCTTTGCCACCGCGACAACCTATTTGTTTGAATATTTTCTAAACTAGGCTTCGGATAAGCCATAATCGGGCATCCGATTATAAAATGTCCTGGCGTAAGAACATTGAGATCGTTGGGATCACTCGAAAGCGGAGTAAGCGGTCTAGAATTTAATATGGCTTCGACCTGGACCATCAAAGTAAATAACTCATCATATTTCAATGCTGCTTCACTAGCTATGCGTTTTAAGTGGAACTTAGCGCTTTTGACAGCCGCCTCCCAAATACCACCCTTATGCGGAGCTCTAAATGGAATAAAGTACCACTTTATTCTTTCAACTGCCATCATATCATTGATTCTTTGCTTGATAATATCATCATTAAACAATTTATATAACTCATTAAGCAATGTTTCGCCCCGACAAAATTCAAACCGTTATCCGAGTACATTTCTGCGGGACGTCCTCTCCTGGAAATAAATCGCTTTAGTACATTTAAAAATGTTTCCGCGGAAAGGTCGGCCGCAAGTTCTACGTGTATCGCTTTTGAAGTTAGGTATACGAACATTGCTATATAACATTTTATTGTTTTAGTATTTTTTCGTTGACCTTCCCTATACCAGTAAGGTCCCGTGTAATCTACGCCGCATTTTTCAAACGCATATTTAACTGTATTTACTCGTGCCTCCGATAAGTCGGCCATTACAGCTGTGCTTGATTTAGGTGCATTACGAAAACATATCACGCATTTATTTATTATACTACGAATAATACTTCGAACAGATGTAGGCCAATATTTTTGACGAATCGCTGACAATGTAGCTTGTGCTCCAGCATGGAAGTGACGCACGTGTTCATGAAGAATAATCATTTTGGTGAAAAGATGTTTCAATGACAATAAAATCGGGTGCTTGTACTCAAACGATACATTGGCGTGACGCAATCGGCCACCAACTCTTAAAATACCCTGTTCATCAATAAACGGATTCAATTTTAAAACGCTACTGTTTTTATTTACGTGATTGATGCGTTTAATGGAATGCAACTCCATCCTGAACGAAGTACGTTGTACCATTCTCACGTTAATCTCGATTTCTCCAATTCATCAATCGATAATGGCGGAACTAATACACTCTTATTATCTGAATGTGACTCATGCACTTTGTGCATTCCAGAATTCCGTATAAACCTCTGACAAAACGCAATGACGCGCACAATGCGTGACAACTTCGAGAATCGCTCAAAAATATCAGATTGCTGATCAGCTTCTGTTTCAGCTATCAAAGCTGTAGCTCTTCCCTCGGGTAATTCCATATTTGATGCAGAAAAATTCTCAGAGGGCCAGTTGGTTTTGTCTAACTTTAGCCAGGGCGGGCCAGTCCACTACATGTTCGATTCATGCAACACGCCTGGCATAATACTTCTGGAAAGTAAATCAGCAGGATTTTCTTGGCTGGGAACATGTTTCCAACTATCCATATTTGTAAGACGCTGAATTTCTGCAATGCGATTTGCAACAAATTGCGACCACTGACGACTGCATGATCGTATTCAGCATGTTACAATAGTCGAATCCGTCCATAAATGGATTCCATCGACCGCAAACGGCAAGCACTTCAATACCTTTTGCGTTAGGGTCCGGGCACAAAGATGGTCGCAACTGAGTCGTAGTCGTAAGTCGTTGTCGTAGATCAATGCACAAGGATTTTACGTATGTCGTTTACGTATATCCTATTGCGTCAGTTGACGCAAACAACTGGCGTAATAGGATATACGTAAACGACATACGTAAAATCCTTGTGCGTTGACCTAGGACAACGACTTACGACTACGACTCAGTTGCGACCATCTTTGTGTGCGGACCCTTAACTGTGCTAACAACAATGCACCACACAATTCGAGACGAGGAATTGACAACGCTTTGAGAGGCGCCACTCTGGATTTGGAGCATAATAAATGAACCTTAACGTGACCATCATCAGAAATGGACTGTAGATAAATATATGCGCCATAAGCCTGTTCACTTGCATCCAAAAAGCCATGAATTTCCTTGAATTGTATCTTATTAAATGTCACCACCTTACGGGTTATCTCAATATTGCTAAGAACTTGTAACTTACGTTCATATTCTCTCCAAAGCGTATGCAATTCGTTCGAAATAGACTCATCCCAATCGACCTTAGCGCGCCATAAATCTTGCATCATAATCTTAGCAATTAACACTGATGGTCCTAACAATCCTAAGGGCACTCAGTTGGACACGGCTCAATTGGACACGAGCCACTCGCAGTGCTTGAGACTACAAAGCTCCTAAGCACCGGTCGCTGTGATTGGTGATGTCCAATCGAGACGTGGTCAATCGGGATCACCCCCAATCCTAAAGGATCAATGATTAAAGCTATTCGAGATAATATGCTACGTTTAGTAGGTCTTTCCAATGGCGGATGCTGTCCAACACCTTCAAATTTGAAAACATCTGCTTGACAATTCCAAATTACATCTAAAGTCCTAGTCTCAACATTACGATCCCCTACCAAATTGAATTTTTTCTTGTGAGGTCTTTGTGAATCTTGAAGAGCTGCATGATTAGACGACCACTTGACTAAATCGAAACCTCCCTTTGTGAGTAATTCGACCGTTTGCATTTTTATTTCCAATGCCTCCGAAAATGTGGATGCACCTGTAAGCAGATCGTCTACATAGAAATCGCGCAATATTATTTTTGAGCCGATAGGATAAGAATTCATTTCATCCTCAGCGAGCTTTCGTATGGTCCTGATGGCAAGAAATGAGGCTGGAGCAGTGCCATATGTAAGAGTAAGCAGCTCGTAAGTCCCTAACTCATTTTGCGGAGAGTCACGCCAAAAAATACGCTGTAAAGACCTTTGAGAATCATGCAAAAGTATCTGCCGATACATCTTAGTTATATCGGCGGGCATTGCATATGAAAATGTGCGAAAGCAAAGTAAGATCGAAAAGAAGTCCTCTTGAATGGTTGGCCCAACTAACAATGAATCGTTCAATGACAGTCCTGATGTGCTTTTGCATGATGTGTCAAAGACTACTCTTAGCTTCGTTGTAGTGCTAGTTTCTTTAAAAACCGGATGATGAGGCATGTAATAGGCTATTTCGTGATTTACCGAAGGTTTTGTTCGGCGCATGTGATTAAAGTCGATATACTCTTGCATAAACTTTCTGTATTGTGCATATATATCAGGTTGCAATAACAAACGTTTTTCTAAACTGAGAAAACGACGTTTCGCGATTTCGTGTGTCTCGTCCAATTGTTGTATTTTGTCATCGTTCGTAGGTAGCTTAACTACGAAACGGCCTTCTGTGTTGCGAGACACATTTGCCTGAAAATGCATTCCGCACTTTTGCTCATCAAAAGTGTATTGGACCTCATTGCAAGAAACATTGTGTTCGATTTCCCAAAATCTGGAGAGATTTATCTAATTCGTTAATCGAGGTAATATGACACGATGGAATCGCGACGTTGCTCAAATGTCCTTGTATTGTATCAGAAATACCCATCCTAACTTAGTTTTTTGTAGGGTGGGATGCGTCTTGCACGATTTAATTTGGCCCACACAAATGAGCTGCCAAAACATTTGAGCCCCTATAAGCAAATCAATGTTGAAACTAGGATCAGCAAGGATAACATTCGATGGGATTCTGAATTCCGACATCGGACAAAATTCCTGCGGCAAGTCCTGCGTAATTTTAGGAAGTATTACAATCAAGCTGATTAGTATACTTATTTGTTCGAGACCGAAAACTGATGTTAACTACTTCCTTGGACTCGAATGTTCCCTCCGCTACTCCAGATATCGACATGTTTAATGCACGACGGTTAAGCCGTAATTTATTTGTTAGTTTTTGTGTAATAAAATTCAATTGCGAACCACTATCTAATAACACTCTGCAGCCATGAGGCTGCCCATGACAGTCGTATACGTTAACTATAGCGGTTGAGAGAAAGACCTTGGATGCACTATTAATTTGAGTGCATTGAGTAACTATCGGAGGTGGAGACTCTGGTACGGATGCGCTAGCTAATTCAGGAGGGCATGAAGATTGATTCTTTGTATTCGAAGCGCTAGTCTTGTTTGAATCAAAATGCAATAACGTATTGTGTGCTTTCCCACACTTTCTACAAGAACCAGCCGTGCAGTCTTTTGCCTGATGCCCTTTAATCCTTAAACAATTGATGCATAGATGCGTTGTCTTTACAATTTCGAAACGTTTCTAAGCAGGCAATTTACGAAATGAGTCACATTGAAATAAGAAATGATTATTTTTGCAATGGATACAAACCTGACTCGAAGTGCTTACATGTGAACTCGGATTTTTGGCCTTCTGAGAACTGTTCGTCACCTCTGAGTTTGATCGAATTGATGATTTTCCAAAAGTTGCTTCTAGAGCTTCACATCGTTGTGCTAAGAAGTCGGTAAGCTCCTTTAACGTGAGTATCTGATTGTCTGTACGGTTGGTCTGCCATTCTTCGATTGTGGAAGAGTCAAGCTTAGCTAATACCAAGTGGATCATCATGTCGTCCCAAGAATCTACTGGCCTTTGAAGGACCCTATGCGCTCTGAAATGTTTGAGCAAGTTGTCAAGCAAATTTCGCAAAGCAGTATAATTTTCCTTGTGAATTGGAGGAATCTCAAACATGGCCTTAACATGCGTTTATATTATGCGTTTCTTATTGTCAAAACGCTCATTGAGTAATTTCCATGCTTCCGAATAGTTATCAGCTGTGATATCAAAGGATTTAATAATTTCGGCCGCCCCTTATCTTTTAATGAAGATCGCAAGTAATGAAATTTTTGAGTTGCTGATAAACTCGCGTTAGCATGAATCAGTTTATCGAACGAATCATGTACACCAATCTTCATAAGCACCCGAAAATACAGGCAATTGAATTCTCGGCAACTTTATTTGTGACTCTGTGTTATTTTGGTGTGTAACTTGATTACTACTACTAACCGATTGAGGAGTGACTTGCGGTGGCTTGAATCGACTAATCCGCTGATCATATAACGCCGTGAGTTGAAAATATACCTCCTCAAACCGAGTACGCTCCACTGCATGTGCTGAGATTACATTCATGTCGTCTGATTCTGAATCTAAGCATTCAATGTACGATTGCACTTCGTCGTACTGCCGGAATAAGTCTGATAGTTTTTTCTTACGTTCTACTAATTCAAATTTCGTAGCGTGCTCAGATTGCGGGGAGTCTATGAAAGTACGCAATCTTGTGGCAGAAGCCTTTATAGATCTTCGCCTCGTTTTCGCTTCGGCTTCCGTTTGAATCATTTTAATAAGTTATACTAAATAATCAAACCTGAACTTACGGGTAGCTGACGGCTCAAGACAATATTGAACGAATCTTTACATGTGTTACTTAATGTTCTAATAAATGATGAATTTCGTTGAGCGTTGATAAGTTGAGCCTCGATGCTTGTTGTGGATTCAAAGTGGTTTGTCGATGCTCTCTGTTTGATTTCCTGGTTGCTGCTACTTGCCCTCGCTTCAGTGAGACAGTCCAATTGCGGATTATCCAAAATGGCTGCGTCTTTGTAGAATATAGTTAGCGTACCGTACGAAGCTTGCCCAATATATCGATGCGTGGTTTAGCCACCTTGTTGCTGGCTGGATAAGTATGCTTATCTCGAAAACCACGATTGTTACTCACGTTTCCGAGTGTACTACTCGGATGTTATGAATTTTCGTGCAATTTTGCGTTTTGCCACGAAACACAAATTAATGCCGAATACGGTAATTAATGATATCACTCTCGAATGTTCGAGAGTATCCGGCTCGAAGGACCAATAATGTAGGAAATTTCTTGTGATTTCCTTGGCGACTTGTGTCGCGTGCGTATGTGTACGCTAATTCTATCTTTTTGGGATTGTGTACACTGAATAAATCACGAAATGAAGGTATGAAAAAACGAATTTATTCCGGTATTGCAACTACCGTACGACTTGACGATGATACAAAAAAACAAGAGAGTTATATGAAGGGGAGAGTCAAGCTGGGTAACGCACGAGCAGTTAACCCTCCGTCTGAAAACGGGGGTCCGGCCGAAAGTGAGTCATCGCTATAACTTTTGAAGGCGCTATTAGATAGTGCTAGTTTGCCTTTGGTAATTCAGTTAGCATCGCTGAGAACCCTCCTACCAACTGCCGAGTCTCCAGTTCGTGTCAGACAGCCGTGGCAGTCAAACGAAAATCGCTGAGGACAAGAAATACCCCCGTTTTCAGAGGGTGTTGCCGAAACGGGTGAGTACTAAATTTTTTGTTTTGTTTTTATATATTCTTCGTGTCACTAAAAACAAGAAAAAAAGATCCGCGCGAACGAAAAAAATTTAATAACTTTTCTTGTGCAGTTTTACGACGAAATGGCTCAACGGTCGGGCCAACCAGAAGCCAACCTGCGAAAATCACCGCAAGTCTCAATGCCTCGAATGTACGAATGTCGCGTTTTGAAACTTTCTTTTGTACCTTTTTTCTAATTTTGAAATAAAATGTTCCTTTACTAATGTACTTTTGTGTACAATTACTCACTACATTTTGAGGTTAAAAAATTAAGCTATTTTTTCAAAAACTATCGTTCCTATTATTTTTTTTCTAAAAGGTACACTCTTCTCCTTTAATTTCGTTTTTTATTCTTGTCGATATCATGTTTTGGTTCAAAGTTATGATTTTCTTAGTGAATAAGTGATTTTTCCATAGGTGCCCCCATTTATTTAATATAAAAAATATATAAAAAAAATTTTTTTCTACAATGGAACTACTGGTACTTCAAGTTCAAGAGTTTAGGAAGCTCCATGAATTTTTTCCGATTTTTTAAAGCGGCTCAACACCCTCAAAAACGCGCCGGACTCGAATGACCCCCGTTTTCAGACCGAAGAGTCCGAAAATACGTTTTCAGACGGAGGGTTAAAAACACCAGATCATAGCGCTGCCTGTCGCCGTCAGGCTAGTGACTTAGCAATCTACACGCACGGCAGACCGAGGAACTAAAAAGCGCAACGCACATGCCGGAAACTTGACAACGTACGCAACAAAAATATTAATTAAAACTTGAAATAATTTAAGTTTAAAAAACATTAAAAATATAAAAAAGCATCAAAAATATTTTAATACTGTTTAAAAGTATTTATTAGTGCAAAACACATACCAAGAAAAAATGCAACAGAGGAAACCTATTTAATACCATTGTTTAGATGTTCATTATAAAAAGATGTACAAACCGTTCTAACTTTAGGCTGTTCTGTTTTGACCAAATATAATTACGACAAAAACTTTGATAATAAATTTTCCTATGCGAACTATATATTTTTAATTTAAGAATTTAAATAAAGTTTAATTTGATAAAAACAGACTTACCTGTAATAGAGGGTTTCCACTATCTTCGCCGATTTAAGTCTGTAGTCCTTTTTGAATTGCATAAAAATTTATTATTTTTTTATTATTTATTACCTTACACACAAAATTTATTTTGAAATATAATACAAAGAAAATATGCTAGAAACATATAATTTCCCGGTAAAAAATGTTTCATGCATGAATATGTATAAATATGTATAAACATAGAAAAATACACATAAATATTCATAGACATGTATAATTATATGTGAAATATGTATATTCATACACGTTTATACATCGTTCTTTCTTTTGTAAAATTACTTTTTAGCGTAATATAAATAATAATAATAATGTGAAAACATAAAAAATAATTAAAGGGATAATTTTCGCATTGTTTGTTTTAGAAAAAAACAAATTTAGGAAAATGTAAAAAAGATAAATATCTAGATCAGAGGACGCCCCCACAATGACCTTGACCTTGACATATGTTGTCGAGGTCATGACCCTGAGTGACCTTCAACAAGTTTTAGCCGTCGCTCGTTATTCGTTACAAATTTATGAACAAAAAAGTTCAGCTATATAACACGAAAATTCCTTGTTTTAAAATATGTTTGACAGTCGTTCACTGTATGGGATGCCGCGCCGATGACTGCGACTTTAACATATGTAATCAAGGTCATGACTCTGAAAGACCTCCAACAAGTTTTAGGTGGCTTTCATCTTTGACTCTCACCCCCACTCCCCTCCTACAAAGGGGCGCACGACTTTCACCTTCGACTCACAACCCTCCTCCCCCTGCTTCAGGGGCGCACGACTCTTACCTTCGACTCTCACCCCCCCTCCCCCCTGCTTCAGGGCCGCATAACTCACCTTCTATTCTCACCTCCCCGTCCCCCCTGCTTCAGGAGCGCACGACTCTCACCTTCGACTTTCACCCGTGGAAAGTCGTGCGCCCCTGAAGCAGGGGAGGGGGGAGTGAGAGTCGAAGGTGAGAATCGAGCGCCCCTTTGCAGGAGGGGAAGGGGTGAGAGTTATGCGCCTTATGCAGAGGGGGAAGTGAGATGAGAGTCACTTCAGGTGAAAGTTGTTCAGTGAGAGTCGAAGGTGAGAGTCGTGAGCCCTTGAAGCATGGGGGAAGTGGAGTGAGAGTTGAAAATGAGAGTCGTGCGCCCCTGTAGCAGGGGGGAGGAGGGGGGGGGGGGGGGAAGGTGAGAGTCGTGCGCCTCTAAAGCGAATTGATAAAATCCTTGATATCATGAGTGCAATATATCCACTAGATAATATAAATATTGATTAAAATTTTTAATTCAGATGTATGTACTGTGAGGGGTGGCATCCAGTTGGACACGGCTCAATTGGACACGAGCCACTCACAGCGCTTGAGACTACAAAGCTCCTAAGCACCGGTCGCTGTGATTGGTGGTGTCCAATAATCGAGCCGTGGTCAATCGGGATCACCCCTACTGTGAGTACTCTTTATTTTAAAATTTAAATAATTTAAATACTAAAACTTGTTGAAGGTCACTTAGGGTCATGACCTTGACAACATATGTCAAGGTCAAGGTCATTGAGAAATGTCCGCTACAGTGCACGACTACCAAACATATTTTAAAGCAGGGAATTCTTATGTTATGTAGCTAAACTTTTTTTGTTCATAACTTTTTAACAAATAACGAGCGACGGCTAAAACTTGGTGAAGGTCACTCAGGGTCATGACCTTGACAACATATGTCAAGGTCAAGGTCATTGGGGGGGGGGGGGGGGGGGGGTCCCCTGATCTAGATATTTACCGTAAAAAAAATTGCTCATACATAATTATGCATAATTTTATATACAGGGTGTCCCATTTTAAATAACGGATAGGAATATCTCGGATGGTAAGCATTTTGGAGGAAATTTGTTTATACAAAAGTTGTAGGGTACAGACAAGGCTAACTTATGGTGACCTTGACCTTGACCTTGAAGATGACCTTCAAGGTCATTTCAATATTAAGTCAATTTTTTCAAATGGAACCCCTTATTTTTTAACCCGGAAGTGGAAAGAGCGGAAGATTTTACGTCCGAATATGACTTTGACCTTGACCTTCACCGCTACCTTCAAGGTCATTTTAATATCAAGTCGATTTTTTAAATGGAACCCCTCATTTTTTACCACGGAAATGGAAACAGAGGAAGATTTCACGTCCGCATGTGACCTTGACATTGACCTTGACCTCGACCTTCAAGATCATTTTAAGGTCAAGTCGATTTTTTTTGAACGGAACCTCTTATTTTTTACCCCGGGTGTGGAAAGCGCGGAAGATTTTATGTACAAATTTTAAACGATTTCGGTAATTTAATATAAATTATGCTTATTAATGATCAACTGAGTAAGATTCTCTGAAGAAGATCGAAAAAGATCGAAAAAGATGGGAGTTAAGTATTTTTGAATGATAAAATCCAGTTTTAAACCACTGTGCGATGCTCCGACGCCCGACGTCCCGACGCCCGGCCTTCAGATGTTAGGGGTCCTGACCTCCGGGCGTCCGGACGCTTCGTTTTCCGAATTGAGGGCTGTAGGGATTTATGACTGTAAAAACTAATTTTTACACCACTGTGGTAGTCGAGACATT
>NW_017299070.1:164030-168032 GCF_001594075.2 Trachymyrmex cornetzi
CCTCCAAAATGCTTACCATCCGAGATATTCCTATCCGTTATTTAAAATGGGACACCCTGTATAATTAAGCATAAATAATTTTTTTACATTTCTTGAAACTTGATTTTTTCTAAAACTAATAGTGCGAAAATTATCTTTTTAATTATTTTTAATGTTTTTACATTACTATTATTATTTCTATTACACTAAAAAGTAATTTTACAATAGAAAAAAGGATGTATAAACGCGTATGGACATATTTCATATATAATTATACATATTTATGAATATTTATGCGTGTTATGTATGTTTATATGTATTTATACATATTTATGCATAAAATATTTTTTACGGGGTTAATATAACGTATATAATACAACACGATAGATATTATGTAATACACTATAAAGTAAAATATAATATAAATCAAATTAAGATACATTACATTTCGTAAGCAATTTTTTTATATATTATACTGTTCTGTTTTTACGGAATATACTTACAATTGATAAGACATTAGTTTACTTGGATTAAATTTGGAATTTTTAAGCAAAATATTCTCAATTTTAAGTTATGAACAAAATTTAGCAGAGACAAATCAACTTGTATAATAAGTCGTGATTTTATATAATGTACTTATCGTGGTTTTATATTATAATGCATATCGTGTCCTTTAAAAGTGACATCAATAAAAATATGTGATTTTTGAGTTATTATCATGAATGAATTATGGAAATTATGTCTACTATATTGGACGCTTCCATATTTGTGAAATTTTTTTTATGCAAGGAATTTCTTTTCTGATAATCGACAGTTATGCGTACCTCCGCAAGGTTTTTGTAATTATCTGAGAATGACACGAAAAGTGGATTAAAACGTTATATTTATATTTATTATATTGTTGAATCTCTTATGTATTAAATTATTTGTGCGTCCTGACAATTGCGCGTGACTTATATTTGCCATTTTTATCATGATTAATTACTTGTCATGAGAGTTAGGGTACGTTCCGTTTCATGCATGATGCGCATGGATGCATTATTTTATCCTTATTGTTCATCGAATATCAAAGAAGAATAAAATGTTATATCATGCGCTCTTAAGTAAAGATAATCTCTATTAAAAGTAATCTCTAACTTCACTCTCAATATGATCGCCAAACAGCATTGTGTCTTTTTTAAAGTTCTCAAAGAGATTAATATTTATAAGATTATCGGATATTCAGAAAGAATATGTAACATCACATATTCGAGATCCGGTTGGATATTCGATGGAGTTGTTATCCAAAACCGGATATTTTTCGGATATCCAATTCTACTTAAAAAAGAAGAAAGAGAAAAAGGAAAGCAAGGAAAAAATAGCGATAATAATTTTCTTTATTTCCCCTACCTACAAAGAAAAAGAAGAAAAATGAACTGTGCAAGAAGTTCAGCTTAAAAAAATATAATTCTTTATCAGTGACGCAAATAATAATCTAACTTAATATTTAATGTACATTGATACAAAGAGAATAATACAATATCATGATCGTATATATTATTTTCCTATATATTATTACTTTTTCTATTTATCATACATTTATACCTACGTTTCTTGTGAGCTCATTTTGTATTTTTGCAGAAGTAGAAGCACCAAGAAACACACAACGAAGCAGAGGAAAACCGCAGAAAAAACGCGTCAATACAATAATACATATGCATGGATACTGCCTAAGCCCTAGAACATTTCTTTTAGACAATATAAAAATAAAAGGCAATAAATCACTCACGCTAGTTGTCGGCAGCAAATTATATATTATCAAGAAGTTACAAAAATTCAGACGTTTCGGTTTTAGACCATCTTCAGTTAAAGCACGTGTTTCGCATATAAAGTAAATTCCATTAATAGTAATTAAAAAGTCGCCGATTAATACAATTCTTTACAATTATTTAGTCGACAACAATAATTTTATTCGTGAAGTAATCGGTTCCTTCTCTATACAAAAAGAGTAATTCTTCGGTGAAAATTATTCCTCATATAAAGATGGCCATCCATTAAGAATAATTGTTAGCTGTATTAACAGTCCTTTATATTCACTGACTGTATTTATTAAAGATATTATTGACAGGAGTCTAAAAAGAGAATTTAGTTACATCAAAAATAGTTTTGAACTTACGAAGAGACTTAATGGTTTATCTTTGGATTGTGAACATAAAATTGTATCCTTTGATATAGTGTCAATGTACACTAATATCCCTGAGGACTTAGTAGCTAGGAGTATTGATTTGAGGTGGAGCGTCATTTCTAAGAATACGAATATACCAAGGATAGAATTTTTAAAAGCCATTTCTCTAATTTTTAACTCTACGTATTAGGTGTTAAACTTAATTCCTGCCGTTTTTCGTCTCCAAAATTGGTTTATTTCGAAGGGAAGATGAATGAATACCTTAATCAAAGTAATTTCCTCCATTTTCTACTTTATTACTAATTAATAATACTTTATTAATAATACTTTGATTAAAGTATTTCCCTTCGAAAAAAATTAATTTTGAAGACGAAAAACGGCAGAAATTAAGTTTAACATCTAATATTTTAAATTTAACGATCTGTTTTTCAAATAAATCTTTGGTATGCCCATGGGTTCTCCTTTGTCTCCAATTTTAGCTGTTATCGTAATACAGAACCTGGAGAGGGATTTACTTTCAAAATTTGATTTTAATATACCAATCTATTATAGGTATGTTGATGACATTATCCTAGCTGCGCCGACTAATCAGAGGACATTTATAGGTTTTTAACGCGTATCCTGACAGATTAAAGTTCACTTGTGAGGAGAATAATGATGGATCTATTAACTTTTTAGATGTCAGTCTGAAAATTGATAATGAATATTATTTTTGATAATTATAGAAAACCGACTAACTCGGGAAGATATCTTAATTATAATTCAAATCATCCTATAAATCACAAAAGAGCAGAGATGTGAAAGTTACTTTGTAAAAGTAATTAATTACAGTTACAGTTTTTTTCTTTCAAAAAGTAATTAATTACCGTTACAAGTTATTGACTCTGAAAAGTAATTCGTTACAGTTACAGTTACTGAAAAAGTAACTTTAAGTTACTTTTTTTATCGGAATTTTTACTAGTAGTATCGATACCATTAGGGCTATATTCAGAAACGTTATTCAACTGCCTTCATGTATCGTTTTACCCTTGTTTTTCACCTAATATTAAACAAGGATGATACACGGGGTCATCAGAGTAATGCAGCCTAGGACAATTAAAAAAAAAGACTGGCTTACATGTTATACAATTTTATTCAAAAAAATAAAAAAATTGTATGGCAAAGACGTTTTTCGTTAAAGTAATATAAATACATATGAATATGAATATGAATATGAAATAGCACACATATACAATGTTTTTTGTAAAAAAAATTCTTTTTATATTCGGCTAAAAGTTGCAAATAAATTCCAGCACTAATCCAAAATGATGTACAACCGTTCACAGAGCGCTTTTGCATTTGATTGGCGGATTCCATTAGATCCCAAAATATAGACCAAACAGGTATAGGCTGCGGTCCACTTAGCGCTTCAAACGCTACAGAGCATTTGTAGCACTGATATGACTGGTCCATTTGATGCTTCGGAACGCTCCCAGCAACTCTGATTACGTCATCAATACGTCATCGTTTTTGCTCCCACTTCGCTTCAACTGCCTCACCTCGGGAGGTGGGTTGGCTGGAGCGTTCACGTAGCAATTGTAGCATTCGAAATAGTAATGGACCAATCGGAGCGTAGCGTTTGGAGCGTAACATTCAGAGCATTTGAAAGAAGCAAGTGGACCGCATCCATAATAGTTCATTGAATGCTTTAATTAAATTTCTTTCTTCTCATTATTAAAATGTTTCGAAGTATTTGTAGCGCCAAGTGGACACTATATTAACACTAAATTGACAAATAAGTTTAAAACAATGCTCGGAATTAGTTGCTCATTTCAGGCAGATTCCTGAGGCGACCCCCACTACCACTCGAAACTCGGCAG
>NW_017299070.1:168729-175109 GCF_001594075.2 Trachymyrmex cornetzi
GTTTAAAATATATAAAATAACTATGAAAGTAACTATTAAATTAGTTACTAGTTACTTAAAAGATGTAACTAAGATAAGTTATAGTTACAGATGGAAAGAAAGTAACGAAGTCAAGTTACAGTTACTGAAAAAAAGTAACTCTAACTGTAACTTCGTTACAAGTAACGAGTTACTTCCCATCCCTGCAAAAGAGATGTTATATTATAATCGATCAACTAGATAGAATTATCTTTTTATCACATCCAAAATTTCACACCAAAAATATTGAAAATATGATCAACATCCTTTTGAATAATGGTTATCCTTTAGAATTTCTGTTTTCGACTATAAATAGAAGAATTAAGAATTTAGCGAGACGAGAAAATTTTTATATTAATACTGTTTCTTTGCATGATTCTAATGATGTTGTAATTTAACAAATAACTATTTTATTATACCTTATATTAAAGATGTTTCCGAAAATTTAAATTGATTGCAAAAAGGAATAACTTTACAGTTGCCTTTAAACCTATAAATACTTTGAATTCTATTATAAAAACAGGCAAAGATAAATTAAATCTATGGAACAGAATAGTGTCATTTATAAGATTGATTGTCTCGATTGTAACGCTTCTTATGTTGGTCAAACAAAAAGGAAGATTGGAACTAGAATTACTGAACACAAATCTAGCTCTTCGAAATCTAGCAACGCACACACTGTAGTTGCACAGCATCATGTCCAGTTAGATCACAGCTTTGACTGGGAAAATGTTCAAATTCTTGCCATCGAACCTTCTTTGCACAAGAGACTTACATCTGAAATGATATTCATAAAAAAACAAATAAACGGAATTAATAAATAGACTGATACGGAGAAATTTCCAGAAATATATTTACCTCTATTAAATACTTCTTCTATATCATGATATTAGAATTGCTATTAACGCCACGTAGCTTGGTATAAATATGTTTACCCAATAATGGAACTCTGCATTTTAGTTTTGACTCATAATTTTGATATATCTATCATTCCAATTCCTGTATTTGCTGATTGATATATTGTTAATACAGATAATATATTAGAATTTATAGTTTTATACAAATAATTCCCTTTTTTGACGCTTGTTATCTTTAAATATAATAGAATCGGGAAATCTTGTATTCGATATTGTACATCGCGGAATTGTATCACGAACCTTGATGAATTTCTTTTCTCTTCTCGAATGCTTCTCGTGGTGGACGAGAAATAATTTTCACCGAAGAATTACTCTTTTTGTATAGAGAAGGAACTGATTACTTCACGAATAAAATTATCGTCGTCAACTAAATAATTATAAAGAATTGTATTAATCGGCGACTTTCTAATTGCTATTAATTGAATTTACTTTGTATACGAAACACGTACTTATCTTTAACTGAAGATGGTCTAATTTAAGACCGAAATGTCTGAATTTTTGTAACTCCTTGATAACATATAATTTTTGCTGCCGACAACTAGCGTGAGTGGTTTATTGCCTTTTATTTTTATATTGTTTTGAATATTAACATCTTGATCTAATTTGTTATTTCTTTTAGAGTTGTATTGCTATTGGCTAAAATAAATTTTTCTTTAACATTTTAACGCCTACTACTCTGAAACATATAAAATGTTTGTCGGTGTCGCTAACTAGCGACCAACAGAGATAGAGCAAGCTATTCTATTTATTTTTAATATGTGACATATATGCTTCTTTTATGGAAATCCGCGTCATTTTCTCCTTACGGAAATCGAGTCCAATCGAGTCCATCTCGCAACAACACTGCGTACTACGCCGCTAGCCTGGCAGAGTATACGTACAAATCTTATGTTATGACTACGAAAGTTACGGCTCGTTACATCTCGTTCTCTGCCATAGCCCATATGTATACTACGGACACCGTCAAAGAAGGGGAATAGGGCGCTGAACGTGAAGCCAACATCTGTGCGAGAGAGAAAGGTAGTAAGGGATAAATGTTCGCAATGCGCATGCGCAGCACCGTCATCTGTGAATTGTGCAGTTAGTTTAGTGTTTCTTACACATTTGTACATTACACGGATGTGTAAATCGTGATGCTGCGCATGCGCATTGAGCACATTTATCCCTGACTACCTTTCTCTCTCGCACAGATGTTTGCATCAGCGCAAGCCATGGGCAAGTATAGGCAATGCCCCTTTCATTTATATATGTTCTAAGCCACCAAGTAATCGGGCGTAGTACGCAGCACCGCCGCGAGATGAGCTTACCAGGTGTAGAAGTATGAAACCGGAATTTAAAAATTACACGTCTGTTGTTTGAAAATGATAAATAATATTTTATTCAAAATAATCTCCATTGCTATTTATACATTTTTCCCACCTCTCCGGCAGTTTATGAATGCCACGCCAAAAAAACAGTTCTTTTTTTGACGCGAACCAGTTATCGAGCCATTTTCGTACATTTTCATACGTATTGAAGTGTTGTTCAGCGAGAGCGTGTCCCAGTGATGCGAATAGATGATAATCGGACGGAGCCAAGTCTGGAGAATAAGCCGCATGCGCTAATATTTCCCAACTGAACGCCTCGATCGTTTCCCTGACTCGTTTTGCTGTGTGTGATGGAGCATTATCATGAAGCAAAATGACTTTGTGTTGCCTTTTACCATATTCCGGTCGTTTTTCACATAATGCTCTATTTAAATCGATCATTTGCTGTTGGTAGCGATTAGTGTTAACGGTTTCACCAGGTTTTAGCAGCTCATAATAAATTACACCCTTCTGATCCCACCAAACACAGAGCATTGTCTTCTTTCCAAAGCGATTTGGTCTTGCCGTGGATGTTGATGGTTCGCCTGGATTCACCCATGATTTCTGACGCTTAGGATTCTCAAAATATATCCATTTTTCATCACCTGTCACGATTCAATGGAGAAATGACTTTCTTTTGTATCTGTCGAGCAGCAGTTCACAAACGGTTTTTCGATTTTCTTGCTGTCTTTCATTCAGTTCATGCGGAACCCATTTTCCCACTTTCTGAATTTTTCCCATAGTTTTCAAACGAATGGAGATGGCTTTCTGCGTCACATTCAATTGATCCGCGAGTTCTTGTTGAGTTTGAGTATCATCTTCATCCAACAAGGCTTGCAATTCGTTGTCTGCGAACTTTTTCGGTGGTTTCCCACGCTCTTCGTTTCTCACGTCAAAATTACCACTTTTTAATTTTTTGAACAACTCGAAACACTGTGTTTTACCAAGAGCATGTTCACCGTAAGCTTCGACAAGCATTCGATGCGATTCTGCAGCAGTTTTCTTCAAATGATAACAGAAAACCAATGCTGTCCGCAAATCGTAGTTCGTAGGCACAAAACTCGACATGTTTAAGGTTATGAAAAAATATACCGGTGTATGGAACTTGGGTTGTTGTGTGTTGGAAATCTTCGTCAGCTGTTAGAGAGAGATGATGGCGCTGCAGATGCGGCCTTGGAGTCCCTAAACTGATAGCTAGTGCCATATATAGGGAAATTCCGGTTTCATACTTCTACACCTGGTAATTTCCGTAAGGAGAAAATGACGCGGATCCCTATGAAGAGGTATACGTAAATGAAATCCGTCACTTACTCTCAGCTCGATTGGAGTGTGCTTATAGAGTCTCTGAAAGTGCTTTTTTAAAAATAGAATTATTAATAGCTTGTGTAATGCATACTCGTTTCTTGAATTTGTTGCCGAAACGCGCATACCCTTGTGGAAAAGTACTCTATACTATAGCAGTAGTGCAGTAGTGCCTTTTTTTATTAGTATATATAATTGTATGATCAAACGAACTCACGAGTGGAGTTCGATCATAATTATGCGAATGCTTTGTCCGAGTAGGCAGTGTAGTCATGTTCCATGCTACTCCCCACCAACAAGCATCTTAAAAGTTGCGCCAAAAAAACAAAAAAAAGTAGGACCGCTGGCGCTGCGTCGCCGCGCGTGCGCTGTAAATCTTCACGTTTCAAAGCCTTGTCACAAAACGCCCTGGAAAAAAGCAATACGTAGTATTGGGCAAAGGGAGGGAAGGTCTACTCGGACGAAGCATTCGCATAATTATGATCGAACTCCACTCGTGAGTTCGTTTGATCATACAATTATGCTTCGCTTCGTCCGAGTAGACAGTGTAGCTGTTTAAAGCTGACGATTTTGTGACGATGTAGGTTAATTTCCTGTAAGACAAATGTAGATTATCTACATACATATATAGGGTGTTTGGCGACTACCGCATTTTTTGTCATACGTGGGTAGAACAGCCTATACTGAATCAAAAAGTCCTGTACCATTTTGAGGTGTCAGCAATAGTTAACAAGATATTAATTATTAAAAATTGCAAAATATTGGTCTTGAATAATTTTTTACTCAAATACTATCAACTTCACAGAAAAACTGCGAGAGACAAAAATCATTTATTTTCATCTCATAAAGTTCTGAGAATTTTTTCAGAATTTTTTCAGAATTTTTTAGTACCGTATTTTCTCATGTTGGTAAAAATAAGAAAATGGCGTCAAAATGCAGTACTAAAAAGTTGATAAAAAATTTTAAAAAAATTCTCAGAACTTTATAAGAAGAAAATAAATAATTTTTCTCTGTTGCAGTTTTTCTGTAAAGTTGATAGTATATGAGTAAAAAATTATTCAAGACCAATATTTTGCAATTCTTAGTAATTAATATCTTGTTAACTATTGCTGACACCTCAAAATGGTACAGGACTTTTTGATTCAGTATAGGCTGTTCTACCCACGTATGACAAAAAATGCGGTAGTCGCCAAACACCCTGTATATATACACATAAATATTTTTTATACATTTTTTTTAAACGTAGAATTACAAGGCCTCTAACGATTTAAAATAATCGCTCGTGAAATGTCCGATGATGGTGCGGAGGGTCTATTATAAAAATTTTCAAAGGTATTAGACCCTTGAAACCAGCTTGCAGTCTTTTGGATGTTTTCGATGCTAATACCTCTGCCAGCTGCTGCAGAGGAGCCGGCATGGCGTGTCGTATGAGTCGAAAAAATCGAGGTGTCCATTCCTCCTTCTGAGAGGGTTATTTTAATCCACCGGCTAATAGATAGTGGAGGCTATTCTTATAGGCTTTTTAAAGGTGAGAAACAGGGCTGAAGAGGTATCCGATACGGAGTTAGCAGTTTTATCTAGATATAGGCGTAAAAGAGAGGTGATGGATAATGTAGGCTGGTCCTCGAAATGGTGAAAAACCATGGCGGGTTAGCAACGGTTTATTCCAGAAGTTTTAATTCGGTCCGGAATTTTAATAATTACAGTGTCCGCCACGAACTGAATATTTTGTCTACGTATTAAGGATAATGTTTGTACCCTCTGTACCGATGGTAAGATTAAAAGCGTAGCTAGCTTACGGGTAAGTAATTCTAGACTCAAGGTATCATGCGGTCATAAAGATGTTAGATAATGTAAGACGGGCGCTGGGTCCCAGGTCAACGCGTACTTTGGTTTAGAAGGCTTCAACACTGACACGCCCTTGAAAAAGCGTTTGATTTTTCCGTCGATACCAATGTCACTATTGGTTATCAGCGATAATGTAGATCGGTAAGAGTTGAGGGTTCCGTAACATGTAACATTGCGAAACTGTATTGATAGAAAACTAAGTACTAGGGGTATGTCAGGTTGGAACCAGTCGACGCACAGTGTGATATTTTCGCAATCTAGTGGAACTAAATTATTGCGCTAAAGTATATTTTTTTTGCTTCTACAAGACTTGAATCATAAAAAAACTTATTTTAGAAAGTATTTTACCCCCTTTTTAATAAATAATTTATTTAAATAATTAAATTAATTAATTATTTATACGATACGTTTTCTAAATATGCTTATAACATACGTTATACCGCGTTATACTGTAATGGAATTATTTTTACGTTAAACCTAGTCCCTTAAAGAATATCCTGTACAGAATAATCGAACTTTTTGTGCACAAGTTTGCACATTTAATTCATATGAGTCATAATATGCCGCGCGCGCTCCCATACGCGGCATACTATACCTATCTATGCTTATAACATATGTTATACCGTGTTATACCGTAATGGAATTATTTTTACGTTAAACCTAGTCCCTTAAACTGTACAGAATAACCGAACTTTTTGTGGACAAATTTGGACATCTAATTGATATGAGTGATAATATGCCGCGCGCGCTCCCATGCGCGGTATACTATACCTATCTATGCTTATAATAGTAGGGGAGGCCAACCGGGGATTTTGGGATTTACTCGAGCGCGTCAGAATAACATAAAGGGGGAAAGCTTGCACCCTAATAAGTACTCCCCACCAAATATTAAACCTCTATATAGAGCCGGGGGTCCAGGGGAGCCCGTCAGATTAGTAAAAAAAAATCG
>NW_017299070.1:175425-176412 GCF_001594075.2 Trachymyrmex cornetzi
ATCGAATCGATCTTTGAATATGAAGATGATGAATTTACCACTGACGATGAAGACTAAGGGACTTCTAGGTTACTTATGTATCGGTTATTTTAACTTGTTTTTAATATATATGGTTTCAACCACAAATATGAGAACGGTGTATATAATTTGTATATACATGCATCTTCCCAGAATTTCCTGCACGGAAAAAACGAAATTGTTGAATCTATCATCTAAATAGTAAGATATGCGCCAACGAACGTTTTTTAGTTGGTTTTACTATTAACATAGTAAGCTGTACTATCTACTTTGTTGAAGCTACTATTTGGATAGTAAAATCAACTACAAAAGTTCGTTGGAACATTATCTTATTATTTGAATAGTAGATTCAAGCATTTCATTTTTTCCGTGTGGCTCTGCATTTTTTGTTCAACCATTTTTTCAGCACATTTGTATCTTTCAAAATAAATGCAGAAAAATTTTTTAAAATCAAGTTTTTAGGATGTTTTTTCAAAATAGCGGCGACGATATGGCCGAGCGCCAATTTCTGTTGTCATATTCATAATCAGGAGGCAAAAATACATCGAAAACATGTTTTTTGGATTTCGAACATACAGTCTGTACAAGATTAATGGAAAAAAAATTTTTCAAACCGACAGATTAATGAAATCCCTCCACATAATCGTCAGATTATGGGTCAGCACGTCCAGGACATCAAACTGAACCCTCTGTATCTTAATCTGACGTGCTCGAGTATTTCAAGGTCACGATTTTTTTTTGCATTTTCAAAAATCGGCCATGACTCTCGGTCGCGTCCAAATCGTCAGTTTTTTGAATAGGAGCTTCTTTAGGGTCCAATTAACATCTCCTATGAAAATCTGACGCGCTCGATGAAATTTTTTTTTCCCCTTTCTTTGACCCCTTCCTACAGCTAACCCCACCACGCAAACCGTCAGATTAATATTTATCCGTTATCAGAAACACATGGGTCTCTTACACTATTAATAT
>NW_017299070.1:176579-178368 GCF_001594075.2 Trachymyrmex cornetzi
TATAACATATGTTATACCGCGTAATACCGTAATGGAATTATTTTTACGTTAAACCTAGTCCCTTAAACTGTACAGAATAACCGAACTTTTTTGTGGACAAATTTGGACATCTAATTGATACGAGTGATAATATGCCGCGCGCGCTCATACGTGCTACAGGTTCTGCCGCTTGCCGCTAGGCAACGCAACTGCGCGACTTGATCTCGCATGCAAAACGTGCTTCTGTTGTAATAAGTATAAGTCGCAGTCAGCGAGCGCTTTCTTTAAGTTTGATTCAATTTAATGTGATTACATATTGAATGATATAAAATTCTATACTTTACAATGCCTTTTCAAATTTCTCATAAGGAGATTTTTGACATATGGATCAAAAATTCAGGAAATAATGCCAGAAATAATGCTGTATTAGCATTCGTTTTGCAAAAACTCGATGAGTTTTCATTGCCAGATACAGCTATAAAGAATGTAAAAATATCCGTTAAAAGCTTTTGTCAAAAAATTGACCAAAGATGGACGAGATCGGGCAAATGTAAAAAACGATTCCATAAAGTTAATTCTTTGTGGCTCGAAAAAGATTTTAGTTTTCCTGGTACTGCAACTCAAGCTCTACCAAGTACTTCACAATGTGATTCCAAAGAGACCTGGTAGACCTGAAAAAAGTTTTAATGATTGTAATCTAAAAGTTAAAAAACGAAAAGTAAAAGACTTATTAAAATCAAGTCACGAAGAATTAGTTATGGCTGCAGCAATTAAATTACGACAGGTGGGTAAGAAGGATTCTGCATCAATTGTGGAAGAACTCGGTACTACTGCTTCAACAAGAGGAACTGAAATAAAAAAGGCACGTCACTCTGCTCTTCGCGATTCCAAAAAACTATCTCCAGATCAAGCACTAGCTCTAATAGCTGATGCCAATCTTTCGACACATCAATACAACATTATATGACAAGTCCAAGTTATCGGTAGTAAACCATCGTTGTATCCATCGTATTATAAAGTAAAAGTAGCTAAACAACGATGCTATCCATCTGATATTGTTGTCACAGAAATTTCAGCAAAAATACAACTTCAGTCGCTCATCAATCACACAATCACACGATTGTGTGAAGTTTTAGAAGAAGTCCTGGAGGTGGTACCGACATCGCAAAGAAGTAATCTTCACATAATTATAAAGTGGGGTTGTGATGGAGCTCATCAAAGTAGGTATCGACAAAAATTTTCGCAAGAACATTATACAGACGAAAGTATGTTTAGTATATGTATGATACCTTTACAAATGTACACTATTTTCAGCGATCATAAAAAATTTATTTGGCAAAACCCGTCACCGTCTTCAACAAGGTACTGTCGTCCCATTAAATTTGTTTTCGCCAAAGAATCAGTAGATCTGGTAAATGCGGAAGTTACAAACATAAAAAACCAAATAGAAAATCTTTCGTCAACAAAAGTATGCATAAAGGATATGGAATTGCATGTGAAGCCTTTTTTTTTTGTAACGGAGGGGAAATGCCTGACGCATTTCCCGGACCTCGGGGAGAGTCCGGGGATATGTGGGACTCGCACCCACTAAAACCCCTCCGGGTGTCCTTACTCGGGCCGGTGTTAGGGGGCTCCCAGGAACGCGTGCAGCATACTTCTGGGGGGCCCCCCTGGTCCGCCGGCTTACGCCGGCCCTGACCCGCCCGGGGCCTTTTGACGGGCCTCGGGCGGCGCTAGTGCGCCTTCTTCTCTATTTGGAATCGGTGGAGGGGGATCCCCACTCAACGGCGTGAGCGTTGAAATCCCCCCC
>NW_017299070.1:179361-179724 GCF_001594075.2 Trachymyrmex cornetzi
TTGGCCCCGCTCTCCGGGCCCCGGACCTCCCAAATTAGGGCCCCGTAATGGCCCTTCTCGGCCAGAGGTCCTCGATCCTCAAGTCTTTCAGGGAGATCAAGGACCTCGCCTTCGCCACCACCTCAGCGTAGGCCGACTGGTCGGCGCAGGTGATGGTCACCGCCGCCGAGATGGCCACCCGGAGCTTGGGAAGCCTTTTGTCGGAGGCTTTCGGATCTCCGACGGGCCCCTCCTTGCCCGCTTCGGCTCGTTTCTTTCCTTTCCCGCAGGCGGGCGGTTGGGGCGGCGGTGCGGCCTTGGCGCGCTGCGCCTTGGCCGCTGCCCTCTTCGCTTTCCGGGAGACGACCTGCGCCCAGGTCGCCT
>NW_017299070.1:181765-183834 GCF_001594075.2 Trachymyrmex cornetzi
GAGCGGCCGCACCCCGAGGGAACCACCCCACCCCACAGGGGGGAGGGGAAAGCCCCACGGGAGGCGACCACTCGTGAAGGGCAAACCTCCACTCCCAGCATGGGAAGGGAGTAAACCTCCCCCTGACGGCGCCAAGTCGCCTGGATTTGAAGTCGGAGTTACCTTCTCCTACCGGCACATTGGGGGATCGTCTTGAGAAGGACGATCCCCCCAGGACCCCCACCCTCCGAGGAGGACGAGGGTCCCTTGGGGTATCGGACCCGGTTGTGCAGCCCCCTCCTGCTTAGCAGGGGGGTCCGCACAGGGCACTGTTAGACCCTCGGGCACAAGTCCCCGACCGGCTGCCACCGCCAGCAAGCGCTGACGACGGCCTCGGCCGCGGGAGCAGCACCCGGGAGAGCCCCCACGCCACGGCAAGGCCGTGCCCCACGTGGGGGACGGCATGTGAAGCCTATATTAATATTTTGTATGATAGACGGCAAAGTATGCAAAGCTGTGTCATCGTGTATGTCAACACAAACGTGTTATTTGTGTGGAGCGAAGCCAAGTAAGGTAAATATTTTATTATTTCAAAAAAAACCAGTGAATACAGATTTTCTTTCATTTGGACTGTCGCCCCTTCATTCATGGATACGTTTTATGGAATGTGTATTGCATATTTCTTATAGACTCGATTTCAAATTAGCACAAGCTCGTGGCACAATAAATAAAAACAAGGTTAATGAAAAAAAGATCGTACAAGACAAATTCAAGAGTGAGTTGGGTTTATTAATAGATATGTCGAAACAACAAACGGGTAATACCAATGATCGTAATACAGCTCGTAAATTTTTTAGAAATGCAGAAAAATCTGCTGAAATAACTAAAGTTAACGTAGAGCTAATCAAACGCTTTCACGTTATATTAGAATGTTTAAATTACGGATTTCAGATTAATCTAGATAAATTTAGCGAATATGCAAATGATACGCGAAAATTGTATGTAAAACATTGTAATTGGTACCCAATGCCTGTTACCGTTCACAAAATTCTGGACCATGGAAGGGATATTATTGCAACTTGCATCCTTCCAATTGGGAATTTTTCCGAAGAAGCGCAAAAGGCACGCAATAAACACCACAGGCAATACAAAGAATTTTTTACAAGAAAAACATCAAGAACGGACACAAACAGGGACTTATTGAATAGATTGCTTATCACCTCTGACCCATTAATTACGAGTTTACGTGCTCCCCCAAAAACAAAACATGAGAAAATCAGTTCAGAAGTGTTAAATTTATTATCTGAACCACAATGTGATGTACATACATCAGAAAAAGATATAAACAGCAGTGACTCTGAATAGTCATTCTGTTACACACGCACACACGCACGCACGCACGCATGCACGCACGCACGCACACGCTTAAAGGTACTCGGGTAGTGTTTTCACGTAATCTTATTCTTTAAAAGATATAAAAATACACTACTCAACAAAATTAAAGGATCACTTGTTTCACCCTGCAAAAATAGGCAAATTTCGAGATAGTATAACTTCGTCAAAAATCATCCTATCGAGATTTTTAAAAAAGCATTTTAAAGCTTGAAATCTCTACTTTTCAAACCTGTACTTCAAAAAACCGTATTTCTCATATTTCATAAAGTTACACAAATATAAATGAAGATGCATCAGATCTCAAAATTTTTTACGAAATTTGCGAAGTTCAACGGAGCCAAGTAAAAATTGTGCACAAATACGGTTTACATCTTTCGAAAGAATGAATCTTTATCTTCAATTTCGTTTTTTATGAAGCTTCGTAGGATTTTTTTTCACCGAGTTATTCAACGTCAAGGCAAAAAGGGTTGTTTTTGATTCAACGTTGAATAACTCGGTGAAAAATAATCGTACAGAGCCCAACAAAAAAGCAAATTAAAGGTAAAGATTCACTCTTTCGAAAGCCGTAAACCGTATTTGTGCACAATTTTTATCTGACTCTGTGGAACATCGCAAATTTCGTAAAAAATTTTAAGATTTCATGCATCTTCAGTTATGTTTGTGTAACTTTATGAAACATGAGTAATACGGTTTTT
>NW_017299070.1:184688-185277 GCF_001594075.2 Trachymyrmex cornetzi
GTTCATATCTCTCTTTGTGTCGACGCCAAACTCTCATACGATGATCATTTCCATGTAGCATGAAACGCGATTCATCGGTAAATATAACGTTTCTCCATTGTCGTATAGTCCACTGTACGTGAGTTTGTGCATACTCGAGACGAACACGAATTCCATAAAACTTAATCCGGCGATTTATAAACATGCGGATACGCTGTGAAGAAGTAATTCATCGTAGAGGCGGCAACACTCAATTTTGAAATGTGCACACGCACGCGCACGCACACACACACACACACACACACACACACGAGCGCGCGCGCGCGCGCATGAGGTGTAAGTCCGACCGCGTAACCTCCCTGTGGTACACCTCGGGTAATGCTAATACCGGCGGCAAAATTTTTAGAAATTTCTAGAGAAAGAACTAGAAAATCTACTGTTCACTTTAAGGCGATGCTAAAGCTCCCTGTTTTACCACATTCCTATTCGGTGAAAAATCTCTGTATTGGATGTACGGATTGCAAAAGTATTATTACTTAAATTATAGTACGCATCAACAGGACCTCAGCTGCACTGGATTTTATGAGAAAATCGAAAAAAAAAATTAAAA
>NW_017299071.1:0-547 GCF_001594075.2 Trachymyrmex cornetzi
GTTTAGTTTTCGAAAAATTGAACAATAATAGTTACGTTTTCGAATAATCAATTTGGTAAGGCTTATCTTAAAAGACACAAAATTTCTGTAATAATTTAGAATAAAACCTTGACCATAAGGACACTTCTTGTTCGCTTAAAATATAAATTTTGGTCAGCAGTTTGTCATATGATTCTTAGATCGTCGATCATGCAATGCTGAACGCTTAAAGACACGTGCTGATAAACTGATAATGAAATGTAATCATGACATCTAGTATGTGCTTCATAAAGTATTTGAATCATGTCTGAAAGGTCGTTGGTATTATTATTTTTGCTAAAACCGTGGATCTTACGATATTTATAACAATGGAATGATAGTTTTCAGACCAATAGTATTAAAATTTTTGCTGAAACGGTAGTTTTCAGGTCGATATGCAGCACGGAATGGAAGTTTTCGGATCAGTAGTATAAAATTGTTACAGGAACGGCAGATTTCAGGTCTGTAATAGAAACGGATTGACATCAGAGATTGTTTAGTTTTCGAAAAATTGAACAATAATAGTTAC
>NW_017299072.1:0-334 GCF_001594075.2 Trachymyrmex cornetzi
TTTATTTAAATTCGATATGATTTTTAAAAATCGGTTGCCATATTGGATCCGCCATTTTGAACATTAAAAATTTGATGTCAGATTCGTGTTTCCACCATATTGGATTCGCCATCTTGAATTTTTTATTTTGCCACTTTGCATTTTAAAGTAGATGTAATTACCTAAATTTTAAGCCTTAGTAGAACTCTTTTCGTTTAAACCAATTCTGGGGGTGGAGGGTCTCTCGTTGACGTGGAATGCCCCATATATATATACGTTATATGTATATATATGTTACGTCCGAGGTTCCGCATACATGGAACCTGAGGGGGTGAACGTAACGCGAACCGAAACG
>NW_017299073.1:0-282 GCF_001594075.2 Trachymyrmex cornetzi
TGCCAGTTCTTGATATTATATCAAGACGATGGTCTTCTATATAATAAAAAAATCCCACCACCATCCCCATCGTTTTATAATTGTGATATAAAAATGTGAAGATATATCAAGACGATGGTCATCTATATAGAAGAATTTAACTTAGCATCAATTGTTGATTTCAATCTTTTGTACGAGTCATACATATAGTATTACTTGGGTTTTTATTTTGATAGTAGAATTTAACTTGGCGCCAGTTCTTGATATTATATCAAGACGATGGTCTTCTATATAATAAAAAAT
>NW_017299073.1:294-923 GCF_001594075.2 Trachymyrmex cornetzi
CCCATCGTTTTATAATTGTGATATAAAAATGTCAAGATATATCAAAAACGATGGTCATCTATATAGAAGAATTTAACTTAGCATCAATTGTTGATTTCAATCTTTTGTACGAGTCATACATAATTATATCAAGACGATGGTCTTCTATATAATAAAAAAAATCCCACCATAAAATTTAACTTGACAGAATTTATAAAATTTAACTTGATAGAATTTAACTTAGCAGCAATTGTTGACGTCAAATCTTTATACGATAAGACATACGTATACTTAGGCTTCATTGTATAAAAATTATAATAAAGATAGTACCACATTTGAATTAAATAAATAATAAAGATAGTATTACTTGGGTTTTAGTTTTTATTTTGATAGTAGAATTTAACTTGGCGCCAGTTCTTGATATTATATCAAAACGATGGTCTTCTATATAATAAAAAAATCCCACCACCACCCCCATTGTTTTATAATTGTGATATAAAAATGTCAAGATATATCAAAAACGATGGTCATCTATATAGAAGATAGAAGAATTTAACTTAGCATCAATTGTTGATATCAATCTTTTATATGATTCATACATAAAATGTTGTGGAATTTTACTTGGCGTCCGTGTTAAAAATTTAATTTAA
>NW_017299074.1:0-351 GCF_001594075.2 Trachymyrmex cornetzi
TAATAGTACTAATATATATAATTTCTAATATATACTATATAATAATTATAATCTTTCATATAAGAGGTACAAAAGTAAGCGAATATCGATATAGGAGTGTAGCTCAGTGGAAAAGTGGCAGCTTCGTAGAGCAGACTTGGAAACCAGGCCTCGCCTCGATTCGAATCTCGACAGGAGCTGATTTTCTCGTGCTATCGGTTATGCCTTACGACGAGTAATTTCGAGTGGTGAAAACGTGTAATGTGAGTGACGAGTGCTAAATGAATATTTTGCACTGGTATAAATTTTTTCACTCAAATTTATGTTTTTACCACTCAAAAATACTCGTAATGTATACGTTTTTACCACTCA
>NW_017299074.1:370-617 GCF_001594075.2 Trachymyrmex cornetzi
TCAGATATACTCGTGTCCTGCATGAGTGCAATCCGTTTCAACCACTCATTTTTACGGAAAAGTTCCTGTTTGCGACCTAAAAACGGAGTCATACTCACTGAGTAAAATGCATGTTTTCACCACTCAAATTAACCGTTCGCCCAGGCTAAAAACGGACTAAAAACAGTGAAAAATTTTTATAAGGATATTAATATATTATGAAAAAATATTATAAAATTATTGAAATATGCATTTTTTAAAATAAAAA
>NW_017299075.1:0-373 GCF_001594075.2 Trachymyrmex cornetzi
GCTATAAGAATCTTATTTCTTGTAAATAGTATTACATATTTTTGATTATTAATTACAATTTTTTATTACACGTTTGAAAAATATTTCCCCTACAGCCCTTCGTCCTATACTCTGCATGGTATGCAGCGTTTCTTAGTACCAGAAATATTTCCGATCTGATTTATCTAAAACAAAGAATTGAAAAAGAACTTAAAGTGTATAAGGAATTGTAGTCTCTATCGATACGATTTTTAAATTTTTGATATTTAAAATTACTGACTTTTAAACATAGAAAATTATTTGAAAAGCCGCCATTTTGTTAAAAATGAAGAATTTTTAAATCGCTTCTAATAAAGACTATAATTTTTTATACACTTCAAGACCTTTTTTGAAC
>NW_017299076.1:0-287 GCF_001594075.2 Trachymyrmex cornetzi
AGGGCCTAATCGGACTTGCCTCAATGGGGCCTAGACAGAAATGGGGAAAAACTATCTAGGGCCCCCTTTTAAAATTCTACCCGGGTACTGTATATCATTATTACTATATGTCATTTTAGTATCAGCTCGAAATATTTCATCAGGAAGAATAAAATTGAAATTGTTGGGTCACCAGTATATTTTATCGTCGGCAAACTACCGTAAACGGTATAAACACTTCTAGGAAGCAATTTCTTGTATACAGGGTGGACCATCTGAAGTGATCCAGTCAAATATCTCGAAAACTA
>NW_017299077.1:0-519 GCF_001594075.2 Trachymyrmex cornetzi
AGCGATAAGACATGGATCGAGTAAAAGAATATATACACCGAAAATCGGTCGAGCGAAAGGGGTCCCTTACAGCAAGGTCCACCAAGTCTACCATCACCATCGAAGGAAAACCCAAGATATTGGGAATGTCCTGGCGAAAAAACATCCAAGTCGCCACCGTGTTCCTCATCATCATCATCAGCGCAATCAAAATATAAGCCATAAGGTATCGCATATAGCGTGACTAGTGCTAATGCATTTTATTCTCCGCTGAAAAAGCGAATAGTGATTAAAAAAAAGCTTTTTGTTCTCTTTTTCAGAAAGCGCTGCTAGCGATGCCCGAACCATCGATCGCATTCGAACGTTATTGAACGCAAAAAAAATTTAATAAAAAAATAGAAAAAATCAGTGTAATAAGTGTAATGTAAATAAAAAAATTTTTTTTTCATCACTATATGTACATTCCTTTACTCCCCATCCTTTGCCTCAACGCGCTAGTATATAACAATGTATTTTAAAAACTATGTCATCAGAAAAAAA
>NW_017299077.1:3370-3939 GCF_001594075.2 Trachymyrmex cornetzi
TTCGCGGAATTCCCCCGCTTCACCCCCTTTTCTATATACATTATCTACACTAGTAGTACTAGTAGTACTCAGTCTTCATGTCACTGAGTACTACACTAGTAGTACTCAGTCTTCATGTCACTGCGAAACTTAACGTACACCCGGTATATTCCTCAGGTTCGTATTTCGCGGACAAGTCGTTACTCTGGCCCTATTGGTCGTTACGGACGCGTTCTCCGATATCTTGCATTTTACTATTCCATAACAGGATTTATGGTACACCCGGTATATTACGCATGTTGACATTCGGTAGTTCCGCTCCTTTTGTGCACTACCCGTATGTGCCGGTTGCGATTTTCGCTATCTTAGAGTTCGTTATGTATAAACGAGATTTCATGTACACCCGGTATATCGTTTACGCTCGCCTCCGAGTATTCCGCTCCTAAGGCGTTCTCGTTGGTTGTAACGGTTGCGTTTTTCGATATGTTAACTTTAATTATGTAAAAACGAGATTTCGTGTACACCCGGTATATCGTTTACGCTCGCCTCCGAGTATTCCGCTCCTAAGGCGTTCTCGTTGGTCGTAACGG
>NW_017299077.1:5402-6355 GCF_001594075.2 Trachymyrmex cornetzi
CCTCGGGCTCGGTCATTTGACCTTTCACAATGTCAAATGACACCTCCACTCTGTGGCTCTTCAGTAGTTCCTGGGCGCATTGCTCCAGGTGTACCGTTACCGCCACGTTGCCCATCCTCTGGCTTGTGCCATGGAAATACAGCGGCATAATCCTGGAGGTGTGATGCACCCCCATTGAGACTTCACTCAGTTTGTCAAGTGCTTCCTTCAGCACTCCCGCGGTGCCCTCCCCTTCGTCCGTCGTGTCGCCTCTCAGCTCCTGAGTCTCCCTAAGGTGCGCCAACTTCGCCTGCGCGAGGTGTAAATTGCGCACCCTTTTAATATACGCGCGCTCTTTGGCGATGTGGTGGTCTATCTCCTCAGTTACGAGACGCTCCAGGGCTTCGAGGGTTGTTCCCGGCTCCGCCTCTAGGACCTCGTACCTTTGGTTGTGCGCCATCGCGTACGTCTCCGCGCCTGCCTTTCTATCGTTCGCTGGGTATATGTTCCCACTATTTACCCGTTCGCGTATAACGAGATCCAAATTTACGCACTCACTAGTCTCTCTGCTATTCTTTTCACTTCTCCTGCTGATCGTTTTTACGCTGCTTTCGTCCGGTATCTCACACGCTATTGTAACTTTCTCTACAATACGGTCTGCACCGGTCGCTTGCTGTCGCAAAACTGGGCTACACAGCCCTACCCCCTTAACGTGGTATTTACCTTTTCCACTCCCCTCAGTGAGTTCGGTGGTATCTTCTCGTCTTTTCACTGCGTGATAACTACGCTCGAACGTAGTTTTTTGCATGTTTGTCTTGTACGGGCTCGCCGTCTCAGGGTTTTTTCGCTTCTCCTGGACTTTCGCGTCACGTACCTCTTCTCGCGCCTCTCCGTCCCTTATCCTAGGTTCAGTCGGCTTGATTTCTCTTAGCTCCGATCCTACTTTCCGTTGGATCCTCCCTTTATCTGAATCT
>NW_017299078.1:0-205 GCF_001594075.2 Trachymyrmex cornetzi
CGGATTCGTTTTGTCGCGAGCAATCAATGACTGCAAAAGGTCCTTTCTCGATAAACGATAGTAGTTGAACAGCGTCTCGAAGCTATCGATTCCATAATATGCTTTACGTGTCGAATCTATTTATATCGCGTTTCATCACATCATAGATATCATCACATTCTACGTGATATATGAGGCTATCTGTGTCGGTATACATAATTTTACA
>NW_017299078.1:2266-3211 GCF_001594075.2 Trachymyrmex cornetzi
TCTTTAATGAGCGCAAAGTGTCCCGCGCTATCATCCTCCACGTACAAGAGGTTTACGTGCTTGCTCCTCTTTCGGTCGGTGAGTCGTATCGGCACAATCCCCTTCTCGATGGCGTAGACGTTGATGGAAATATCGTTTAGAGCTTCAAATTTCCTAATCTGGTTCAGTGTCATCGGAAATTGAATATCTTGGAGATTCAGTATCGATGAATAGTGCGGGTATGATGACTCTCGCTCCACATTTTTTTGAGCTGGACGCAGAGCGGCGACCACTGACAACGCAAAACACGCATTGTCCGTAGATTGCACGTTGATCACCGCTCTCTTTAGCATAATTTCTCGCGGGAGTTTGATGTGACATCCCGCGCGCAGAGGATTGTGCTTATTCGCGTTCACCGCCAAATTTAGTATACGCGACAGTGCCCATCCGCTGTCGCGTTCTTGAAATTCTTCGAGCGATGTTAGGATAGGCTCGACGACGCGCGTCACGTACCACTCGCGCAAATCAGAGTATCGGTATAGTTCATAGTTGCGGGTGGCGATACTCTTGTTCGCGCGTTTATCCCCAGCCACGAACTCACCATTGAAAATAGTGTTTATTTTTATAGCATCGTATCTCTGCATGATACACTGTACACGCTCGAGCACAATTTCACTCGCGTCTTCGAGAAATCGCCGAGGCTCGATGTGATTGGAGTTTATTACCGCGGCCGTTAGAATACAGCTTTCGAACGCCGTTTCGATCTCGCGCCATCGAAGTCCATGTCCTGCACGTATGTGCACGAATCGTCCGCGCACCGAACCCTTCAAGCTTTCAAGCCGCGCGAAACATGCGATCACTGATTGTCTATTACCAATCGATAATCGTGGGCGTTTGATACGACTCTGTTCTTCCAGAGATTCTATAAATTCATCGCAACGTTGTTCCCACGCGACATACTCTTCT
>NW_017299079.1:0-296 GCF_001594075.2 Trachymyrmex cornetzi
CATGCAGATTCGTCTACTATTAGAAAAGGCTGCTAATATAAGTGAGGGTGCGCTGAACCTTCAGGCAGCAGGTGAAACAGTCGAGCAATCTGATGGATTGAGAATCCAGTTGGATATCAGCGATGACAATGAGGCGATGGGAATAACGTGAGTATTAAAATATTATATTACTAGGATTGAACGTGATCATCGAATATCCTTTCATATATTTATTCAATAATTTACTTTTACTATTTATTTTGAGAGGAGGAAAAATGATATAGTACTAATCTACTAATTATTATTATTTTATCTAA
>NW_017299080.1:0-729 GCF_001594075.2 Trachymyrmex cornetzi
AGTGTCAACGAGGCGTTGGCCGTAGTGATGTCGAGGATCGACCAGTTCGAGAAAATCATCAGCCTTAGCGAGAAGCGGATTGCTGAGGAGAAAAGGACAATGGCGTTCAACGAGAAGGAGAAAGAGGCAAAGGACCTCACCCAGCAGATGCTGACCACGATCATGGATCGATTGGCGAGCATGGAACATAGAATTAGGCAGCAGGAGTTGTCGAAAAAGCGCCGCGATAAAGGGACGAAGCCACGAAGCAGACCAATGTCTCTTCGCGAGCGGAAGAAAGATTGATAGATGCCTGGACCGATGAGGACGAAGAGCCGATCGAGGCAAGAGACCTAGAGGAGCTCGACAGGCAAGACAAGAGGGTGGTTCAAGAGGTGGACCAACCCGGGATACGATTACCACGAGGAGGATGGTTGAAAAACCCATTTGAGGATTTAGTATTTCACGGGAGAAAGGATAAGCAGAACCCGATGAGGTTTATACAGAGATTCGAAAGAACAGCAGATTACGAAGGTGTAGACGATAAGGATAGACTACACTACTTCAGCAAAACGATGCGTGATAACGCAGCAACCTGGTTCGAGCTGAACGAACCAGACACATTTGAGGAAACAAAAGAAAAATTCTTAGAACACTTTTGGGGAGAAGATGAACAGGCGAGATTCCGCCAGAAGATGTATACAGGTCGTTATCACCCGGATAAGGGGACGACGATGGCGGACTACGCAC
>NW_017299080.1:4271-5916 GCF_001594075.2 Trachymyrmex cornetzi
GGTGATCATATAAATTTGTTGAGTAATAGTTAATGTTGGCGGATCGCAAAATGCGACCGTGATATTTTATTTGGATGTTAATAAAGGGTGTTGGCAAAATATGGAATGAACACATATACCGGGTGACCACAAATTATTGTTATCAGGAAATGAGTATTGAGAATTGAGAAATATTGAACCGTCATGTTAAAGAGTAATATTAAGTAGAGTGATTATGATTATTAGAGCGTACCGTATATAAAGGGTAGTTAATGAAAAATTGTTGTTGCATACGTTAAGTGAGCGGATTGCGAAAAGCGACCGTTATATTAATAAGGGACCTAAATGGAAGTAGAGCAAATGTGTATTGAATAAATAATTATATCGGGTGATTATGTAAAATGGGTATTATAGATGAAAGTTGACGGATTGGGAAAAGCCACCGTCATTGCTTGAATGAACATTAGATAAGAGAGTATCTAGAGTTCTGAGTTGATTCATATACCGAGTGTCGGTAAATATTGTCATGTAGAGATAAAAGTAGACGGATTGGGAAAAGCCACCGTTGTTACCTTAATGAACCTTAAATTGAAAGCTATGAAAAGTTTCGAGTTAATTGATATACCGAGTGTCGGTAATTATTGTTGAAGATAAGCGAAAGTTGAGGGATCGTAATAATCTACCATCATTGTGCTAGATAACACAGACAGAGTGTGCTGTGCAAATTTCAGATCGATCCGATAACCGGAAGTGGGAAAATTACCGTTATCGTACCGATAGAGCTAAGTAGCGTGAGAGCGACGGATAGTAAATAATGTAGATAGTGAATATAGGTAAGAAGGGGATGCAGTCGATAAGTTGATAACCTGTAAATAAAGAATAAATTAATATTTAACGATACTTACCTGTAACTCCAGCGGGAGAAGATCAGCGGCTGCATTTCCAATTATGTATTGTACCTGAAAATAAAGAAAAGCGTTAATTAAAAATTAATATAATGTAATAAAAATGCAGGAAATATATTGAGCGGCGTAGTTAGTAAGAATTCGGCTAACGCTGCAAGCGCTGACAGTGCGCAAGTCTTGTAGAGAGGGTAGAGCACTAAAGAAGGGATAGCACAGGTGATATAAGCGATAGCGCGGAGAGAATCGAGGCTTTTTGCCGAGGGCTGCAGGCTGTTAGCCGGGAAATTTTATACAGGCTTTTTGTCGAGGGCTGCAGGCTGTTCGCCGTGAAAATGTACGCTGTCCGCCGTGAGAATTAAAATGTAACGTGGGAAATTAGGCATTTTGCCGGGGCGCGTCGTTCTCAGGTCTTTCGCGAGAGCTCGATATAAAATAAGGAAGTTTAGAGAGACGGGCGTAAGGAGAGTCGCGAGCGGGATCGTTTCACGGGCGGAAAAGCCGATGGTGTAACAGTAAACGGGGGCCCGACTCTAAGCGCACCGGTACGAGTAATTGTGATAAGTCATTGTTGTTGATTAAAGAAATCGCATCGCGGCGTACGCGTCAGGCAAGTGAGACCAGCGCGGCGTTTCGCGAGAAGCGTGAAAGAAATTAATGTAAGATCGTGGATCGATCAAGGTTGAATTAAAGTTAATCGTGGCGTACGCGTCAGGCAAGTGAGACCAGCGCGGCGTTTTGCGAGAAATGTGAAACAAGTGAAT
>NW_017299081.1:0-402 GCF_001594075.2 Trachymyrmex cornetzi
TTGTGGGAAAAAAAATCGTAAATGTAGTCATTTTTCAAGATTTGACATTTTTTATCTCGAAAATTATTGATTTTATCAAAAACGTTTAAAAAATAAAAAATGTTCATTTTGATCCAATTAAGCTTATAGAATTTTTTCGGAATTTTTCTTCAAAGTTTAGATTTTTTAGACAAAAAATTGTTAATAACTTTTGAATGACCACAACAAATAAAGTATATATACATGCTTTTTCGCAGAAAAATATGAGGAATCGAATCCAATCATTTTCAGCTACTAGAACGTTGATCGGTCGATCGTCCTTTGATTATGATGATTGACGTTTGATCGTCCTTTTCGCTTTAATACTCGATTGTGTTTACGAGTTACTGATAGAGCGAGAAGGACGGGCGCTCTCTCTCGCTG
>NW_017299082.1:0-432 GCF_001594075.2 Trachymyrmex cornetzi
AAAAAAATAATTTAAAAAATTCAGTTAATGAATTAGTTATGTAGAATAGGGTGTGTAGACATTCCTTTTGCACCTATCTTTCCATATTCTCATTGTTCGATACCACCTTCTATTATATAATGTTGTGTCCCGGCGGTCTTCTCCCTGCGAGCAGTTTCAGGGCACGCGACTGCTGAGATAAGAGAGGTGGGCTATACCGTAAGGCGTATAACCGGCGGAATAAAAATTTTATTCCAGGGTTATGTGTCTCTCCCTGGCACTGGAGATAGCGATTATTGTTGGTTCCGTGCTATTGTACGGATCGTCCCTGGACTGTTCCAGGTAAGCAGTGAAGTCTCTAATTGTGAACTGGCAAATGCTACAGGCGTCTACGGTCCGCGACGACAGGAATTCAGCACCACATTCTTCGCATGGTGCGGATGGGTGAACGTT
>NW_017299083.1:0-869 GCF_001594075.2 Trachymyrmex cornetzi
CGTCGTACGACGCAAATCGGATGCAGTGTGAATCCAATAAAAGGCATAGAGAATGAACTGCGCGATCCGTTTGTCAAAATGGTCGATAGGGATGAGAAAGAGGGACCGTGGCAGACGGCCATTTCCATCTCTTTCCATTCAATTTGTAATGAAAGAGAGAATGAGAGAGAGACTGGCCGTCTGAGCCGTCTCCCACGGTCCCTCTCTCTCATTATTGTTGACCATTTTTGATACACTACATAGATACGGATCGCGCAGTCTATTCTTTATGTCTTTGGTCATAGGCTTTAACCCGGATCTACAGTAGGTGCCTAATGTCTCTGGCACACCAACGCGATGTTCGTCGCGCGTGACACGCGATATCCAATGAGTGTACAGCTTTACCGATGTTCTTATTCTAAATGTATACTCTCATTGGATATCGCCTTTGACACTGAACGTTGATTGGTGAAAAACGGGTGATGGGGGAAAATTTTACCCTCACAACCGGCTTTTCACCAATCAGTGCTCTGTGTCAAAGCGCTGTTGCCCGTATGAGGATCCGGGCTTAAGCCTCCGTACAATAAAAGGAACAGGAAATAGAGAACAGAGAATAAGAATTTCAATCTATCAGAAATCATGTATTGTGGAATACACAGTTTTTAATTATAATACAAGTTACTAAAAATAATACAAGAACAAGAGAGATAGCTTTATAATAATAACAAAATTAATGAATAATAAGCAAATTAAGCAAGACTAAATATACAGAAAATAACTGACATAAGTAAAAATGTAGTAAACAAACAGTATTATAAGATCTGCGTAAAAATTAAAAACAAGTAAACTTAATATAATGGATTATTCAAAATTAACTCTGATATATTTAA
>NW_017299084.1:0-227 GCF_001594075.2 Trachymyrmex cornetzi
TATCAAATCGCATTGATGATGTCATCATTAGATCATGCGATATGTAAAATACGGTTTTTGAGCTTGAAAAAAAAAGAAAAAGATGGTAGGGATATGAAATAGCGTGTACAGCGACGGTAGCGGCCTGATGGCTGCTCGCGACAGTGGGCGCGGGGTCCGTGGACGGGGGCGGTAGCGGCCCGATGGCGACCCGCGACGATGGGGCGCGGGGTCCGATGACGGCTGTG
>NW_017299084.1:1821-2580 GCF_001594075.2 Trachymyrmex cornetzi
GCGAATGCATCAACAGCAAACAATTTATCAATCATGATGGCGTCAAATGTAAAGGCGAACAACAAACAAGACTGGTTAGCAGATTCGGGAGCATCTCATCATATGACAATGAATAAAAATTGGTTCTGTGAGTATGAACCGATAACTGATAAAACCATGCCTATCACCATAGGAAATAATAGCATCGTGTATGCTAAAGGTCGCGGTTCTATTCAAGTAAATGCGCTCATTGGAAATAACGTTGTTGAACATCGACTAGTTAATGTTTTATATGTACCTGAGATCAGTTGTAATCCGTTTAGCTTAGGTTCTGCAGCTGATCATGGAGTCGAGGCTACGATCACTAAAGATAAGCTACAATTAATGAAAAATAATCAGGTTATTGCAGTTGGCTCTCGAGTATCTGATCGATTGTACACACTACATTTTGAAACTCAAATGCAATTACAGGCAAATGTTGCAGAATCTGGAGCATCGATTCAAACCTGGCACGAACGATGCGGTCATTGCAGCTATAAGACAATACGAGAAATGACTAAAGGAAATGCTGTCGACGGAATGATTGTCACAAATATCGAAGACAATGAGAACAATTATCAATTCTGTAAAGCATGCATCTTTGGCAAACATTCTCGCAAGCCGTTTAACGAAAGTGATACACGTGCATCAAAACCAGCTGAGTTAATACATTTTGATATATGCGGTCCGATGAGCACGGAAAGTTTTGGTAAGAATAAATTACTAGCTGTATTCTGTGAT
>NW_017299085.1:0-487 GCF_001594075.2 Trachymyrmex cornetzi
AACAAGGTGAAAATTACAAAAGTGAGCAAATTTACTAGGCGTTGACCAATGAAATTATCAGTAATTTAGTAAATTCGCTCATTTTTTAATTTTCACCTCATTTCAAGATACAGAATCGATCCCCTGATCGGCCAACCCATGTGCCATCGATCGGAACAGGTGATAATCGGAAGGGGCAATGTCTGGTGAATACGGCGAGTGGGGTAGGACTTCCCATTTAAGAGGATGCTGGAGTGACAGTAGAAGTTAATCAAGGTCGATATTACAGACTTTTTTAAATTTCAAATTCGACAATAGTGACATCTTTCATTCATTTCTTATACTTATTATATATCGTGTCTCACTCAAACGCATTCATCTGTTATTATCTAACATATTGGAACGCCATCCCTTAGAAAGAGATCAACTAAAATACTGCTCGGTTTCATGGCTAAACAGTCATACATCGTCGATTTCTCACGCGCTAGACACACAATTTCGTTCCTTG
>NW_017299085.1:532-732 GCF_001594075.2 Trachymyrmex cornetzi
TCGTCTATTTATTCTACATGTGCTCCTGCCCTAATTTCGAGCATGTAACGTGCATATAATTTTTTCACGAAGAAAATGTTTAGTGAGCTGATAGCACATGCACGGAAAAAAAGATTTTCGCTGTCATAGCTAATCTAGGTTTGTTAAAATTGAATTTGCTGCTATAACTAGAAATTTATGAACTACTGCGAAATGGTTTG
>NW_017299086.1:0-237 GCF_001594075.2 Trachymyrmex cornetzi
TCATTCGAGTGAACATTCGTCCAAAGTTTTCACGCGAAGAGACATGGCTGGAAGACAAGAAATTGGAAATCCCTCAGTGTCCGTTAATCCGCGTGTGATAAACAATATTACCGAAATATGCAACAATATTTGTTACTTTCTACGACGTACCCACTCAACTCTTCTCATATGAAGAAATTACACGTGGGATTACAATCAACGAAGGAGGGAATCTTCGAACCTATCGTCAAATTGACT
>NW_017299086.1:453-664 GCF_001594075.2 Trachymyrmex cornetzi
ATCCGCAAATACACAGGCAGAGTCAGCACAACCACCGACGAAGAAAAGAAAATCTTACTCCTTCGCGATTGTAATGCAGCAAGCTACATTTCAAGGAATGGAGAGAGTAATTAAATGTGTCGATGCGCATGTAAACCAGCTAACGTCCGTTATCGACAACGTTAACGAGTGCGCACGATATTTGATCAAGGAGATAGAACTTCTGACTAAT
>NW_017299086.1:1513-3011 GCF_001594075.2 Trachymyrmex cornetzi
CCCACTTACTACTCACATAGTTCCATCTTTAGTGACGAAAGTGTTCGCGGACGATGATGACGACTTGACTTTCGTTATCGTTGTCACTGCTGCTTTCTTCTTCTTCCTCCATCTCGATCTCTCTATTTTTAACTAAAAAAATACATAAATTCTTCATTCACATACAATATCATATGAAAATAATTTATTAGAAATTTAACGCAGAATTCCTAAGCATACCATTGCAATCACATCTGAAATTTCTTCATCTATTGCTGACTGTTCGATAGTCTTCGGGAACCAATCGTCATCCTCGCTGTCTGAATTAACGGTGCTATCTAATAGAACCTCCATATTTTTTATATACTGTACACTAAATACGAATTATATACTGTACACTAAATATATTGCTGTTGCACAGCTAGAGCACAATTCTTGTAACGTGTACAGACGTTCTCGACTCAACGGACGTTTTGAAACTGAGCTATACATGTCCAAACTTGTTTATACGCACAAGAGAAGGGATGAGGAGCTGCAGAGAGAAGGGATAACAGCTGCACACACACTATTGTTCGAAGACGCGGGAAGCTAGACCGAAGTGGATACCCGGGTACCCGGTTATTGAAATTAAGTGCAATTTTTGGTTATAGAGACAAGGGTTAATCAAGCGACAATAGCGTCATTTATATTATATTATTATTTTTTTTTTATTATGTATATATATATATAGTATACACATATGATGTACGTGCTTGATTAATATTATTAATTAACGGGACAGTAGCGTCATTTTTATATCACATATGATGTACATGCTTGATTAATATTATTAATCAAGCGACAATAGCGTCATTTTTATATCACATATTAATAATATTAATCAAGCACGTACATCATATGTGATATAAAAATGATGCTAATGTCGCTTGAATATTTTTGTATGCAGCATTTTTTTGAAGAATATCATAATTGCGAACATTTTGTCATATAATAATCATGTTAGTATTAATAACGAGACAAGTAGTTTTAAAATTTATAATAAATACTCTCATTTCTTCATTGCTCTTTATTTAACAAAAAATATGCTTATACATTACAGGAAATATATGGTATCGTAACTCATCACTGTTAGATGTCAAAGGAGCAATGGCAACCCCGAGTTTCTTGAGTTAAATAACATTTTATTATCTTTTTACTTCCATATGTATCAAAATGTTAATCGATCTATTTAATCGATGTATTTATTTCAATATAAGTAACGTTCACATTAACGTATGTAAGTAAATAAATTATAGAGTCAAATTAAAACATCATCTTGAGTTAAATGATTTAATTGCATCATTAAATTAATGACGCATTGAGAAAAATGAGGAGAAGGATGTAATTTTACAATATTTTGATAAGTATTTTTTAACTATTACTCGCGCGAATATATTTTTATGTAATAATAATAATAATATATCTTTTTATAATAATAATAAATCTTTTTAAAAAAATATATATAAATTTTTCAAAGTAG
>NW_017299087.1:0-846 GCF_001594075.2 Trachymyrmex cornetzi
TGAAATATAATATTACTTGTGTTTATTACATATTCGTAAATTCCATTTGAGAAAAATCTTCTTAATATGCAATAGCTCCTGGCAGACTTGGGAAATTGTTCGTTGTAGATAAACAGATATCTAAACCATACGTGAATGAATTTGACAAAGTTCCAAATTTTGTTCCAAACATCTTTGTGTGAATTGCATTTGAGACAAACTTCGACAAGAAAAGCATCATGAAACGTATCTTTAAATTACAAGTTACATAATAATGTACATACAAGGTCGAACCTCCTCGAGGTTGATAAAATCATTCGACGCATTTTTGTACTATCGCGAACCGAGTTATTAATTATTATTGTTATAATTCAAGTTGACATATCCAGAAATCTGTTGCATCGATGGCATAAAGGAAAACAATTCTGCTTTACATTCTGCTTTACAAACAAATATTTAACCAAACAAATACTCTGCTGTATAATCTATGCCATCGAAATGACGGATATGTTTCCTAACCTGAATAGTGATCAACTTAACTAACGATCTCGGTCCACGGAGTAAAGCGATACATTTTTATTTTGCCAAATTCGTTCATTTCGTGCAAATGTAGAAGCAGAAAATTACTTACGTGTCCTCTATGCCATCGATGTGACAGTTTTCCTAACCTAATCATCAACCACAGATCAGCCACAGAAAACGGACACATGAGTGATATGACCATGCACATTCCCAGCGCCATATTTGCCTCTAGCGCCGAAAAATTCATAAGGACATTTCCCCCACCCCATAGTCTTGTCGACGACGACGACGTTTCTTAAATTAAAAGTTTCAAGTTCGGATTTTGCGTCATTTTGCATCGCAATA
>NW_017299088.1:0-1330 GCF_001594075.2 Trachymyrmex cornetzi
AACATGTAACTTCTTCATGACATTACATAAATTTATTTGATACTGCACCAGTTTGTATAGTAATTTTCTAATTAGACCTTTATTCCGCCGATCATCTCAATAATGATACCACTCAACTAGCTTTATACTTCGAACTTACCTGCTTACGAAATGTCAGGTAACACATATGAATAAACACTCTTTGAATGTAATATATACATAAAATTGTTAAATGGTTACCTGTAGAAAAGAATGTGAAATGGTTGTTTCTATCTCACTTTTTATACAAATAATTTCCTGCAAATACACATGTAATGATGTTACGGCACATGCGCATACCAATACAATATACAGCCTATACGAAATTAGCCCCCCGCTTTTCGAATTTACTTATTAATGTCTAACTACGAAAAATAAAAAAAAATCGTATTTTAGGTCAGCCCCGCACTTTGCAATTTTTTCAATTTTTAAGATTGTGCTAGATTGTGCTAAGTTGTGCTAACATTGAACTAAAGTGGTATTTACACAATGTGCTCGAATTGTACTGTTAATATTCGCAAAATAAGTGAATTCGAAAAGTAGGGGGCTAACTTCGTATAGGCTACAATACATGCAAGCAAAAAAGGTTGTATGCATAAATGTCATACACTTAATTTAAGATTATTATATATGTGCTATATTATCACAATGTAGACAGTATTATCATTGATTTTATCTTTCGAAGCAGACAAAAAATTCTTTGTTCATTTAATTCTTTCCATGAAAGAATCAAAATCACTATAGAATATAGCGACGATAGAGCAATAAGTTTTTTTAGATTTAAATAAACCAATTAAATTGTTTAAACAATTTTATAAAATGGTTTCCAAAATGATACATAAAAAAACAAGATAGTCAAAGTGATAATGTCCCCCCACTCTTTAAGAACAATCCCCTCTTTCTTTCGTCCCTTTCCATTGTTCCTTAATTACTTAAAAATTCTGTCTCTTGTTATACATTGTCACAGATTGTCTAGAATGATTCTCACATTAGAATCTCAAAAGTGACATTCTAAATAGTACGCAGATCTACTTAATCGTATTCATTTAAATTAAAAAGGTCCTATTTGGAACACGCTCTGAAATCGTGGACGCAAAATGGACATTTAAATCAATAAACAGCCTGTTGACAATTATGCTAAAGTGACTGATCTATTAGTACAAAATCGATAATTAATTTATCAACATATTTGTTAAATTCACATTATATTGTTTCTAATATAAATTATATTAATATTTTGTTATTTTGTTATAAAGAGAGTGACGCCAATAACAAAATTTATATAAATTTACTTTATTAAAATATGACATAC
>NW_017299089.1:0-1427 GCF_001594075.2 Trachymyrmex cornetzi
AATGTATGCTCATTTGATCGCATTTTTAAAAACGTACCAATAGATGGCCCACCCTGTATTAAAGGCAGATCAATTAAGATAAATGCGATATCGGAGTACTCTTCTCCATGAAAAAATTAATAATGCCTAATCATAAAATCATTAAAAATGAAGACAGCTTGTTTATACACTTTTGGAATTTAAAAGTGCGATAGGTATATACGCATGGTGGAAAGAATTTTTGGATAACATTTGAATTTGGTTAACATTTGATTGACTGTTCCTGTATGACCGCTATTATACGCAGGAAAGTGCACATTGGGGAACATTTGATTGGTTATTGCCAGTATTCCTGTCGCCATTATGAGCAATGTTACACCTTACAATATTTGACGAAAGCAAGAAGGAAAGTTCAAAGTGCAGTCTAGTGCAGAAATGAAAACAGTTGTAATTTACCCGAAAATGGGTCAAGTTTATGGCCCGTATTCAGAACACGCTTACAACGATGTTAGCACGCTAACATACTATACTTTACGTCACGCATATTATAGAATTTCAGATATAAAAGTGCGCTTTTATCGATAAAAGCGCGTTCTGAATACGGGCCTATGTCTCTATTTCTCGGAATTCTTGTGCGCATATTCTACAATATTTCGCTACATCATCTATAATATTTTAATACAACGACAAAAAAACCTATTGGCACTATTGGCAGTGGCCAAATTGGTCCTGTAATGGCTGTGGAGTAATTGGATCCTAACCTATTTTCTGTATTAGACTTGCCCGATTTGTTATTTGCTAATTTCGAGCATTTCGAGAAGAGGTTAGAGGCACAAAAAATTCATTGCCCAGTGGAGTAACATACCAAAATCACCCAGACTTGCTTATATTCAGAGCATTCACGACAGTAGGAAACTTTATTCTCGCCGGGACAAATGCCGAAGAATAAAAGCAAAAATGCTTTTTTTTTCTTCATGGCTGATTGGAAGAAACGTGAGGAAATGCATGGCCGTGCGTTTCCTGATGGATTCAAAGACGTTCAACGGGATCCAGAGTGTAACGCGGAATGGCAGGTAAGTTTACAAAAGGAGGGAGCATTGGTGTAATTCCGGCCGGCTCAGTTTTTGATACAGTTGTTAGCCTGGTTTACACCTTGCGCTTAGACCTATATGATAGGCGTCTTTGTTTAATCTATTGGTTCAACAAGGAAGCCTATTGCATAGGTCGTGGACTAAGCGCACGGTGTAATCGTAGCTATTAAATTGGCTTCCAGAGTGAAATAAGTTCTAACGTGTTACAGAATTACAGAATTAAGTAAGTGCCAAAGTTTAATTGAGAACTCAAAGCACTTGGCTGAAAACTGGATAAGGAGAAGACTGACTTTGTTTTAGCTAGATTTGTTCTTTCTTTATATAAAAGTATAATTATGTAATATATATATATATATA